>NW_003852409.1:5480907-5481486 GCF_000181295.1 Otolemur garnettii
TGCTAAACCTTGTACTTGTTTTTGTCTTTATTTGTTGCATATATCCACCCTGGAATGTCAGCTCAGTGAGGGTGCAGATTCTTCCCCTTTCTGTTGTATCCTTCAGTGCAAAGGAGAGTATCTGGCGCTTAGGAGAGATGTTCACAGCTGTTTGTTAATGAACTAATCAGCTTATTAATATCTAGGCAGGTCATGCTTGCTTTTACCTACAGCTTAGTTACAGAATTATTCAAGAGCCTTTTCAGGACTTAAAATGGGTAAAGCACAAGGTCAGATTTGAATTTGATTTTAGAAAGACCGTCTAGTTGCTGCATAGCTAGCAAACTTTGGGTGTGGGAGGTTAAAGGCTAAAGGCAGTAAAGCTAGTTTGGGGACAGTGTCAGCTTGTACTCAGGGATCAGGAGCATTGAAGTCCTGCTCAGCAAATAGCATCAGTGAGGTCTGGCTAAGAGTGTGAGGGAGAGAGGAGAGTCATTCTAGGTTTCCAGTTTAGGTGATCAGAGGGATGGAAAGCTACCATTTAGAGAATGCTAAAGAACAACAGATACCTGAACGGGAAACTAAAAACTGCTATGAAGT
>NW_003852409.1:5482222-5490256 GCF_000181295.1 Otolemur garnettii
TAAAGTGAGGTGACCCAGTAGAAATGTGGGTTTTAGCTTCATTAAACAATCATATTTAACTTTTGGCATTATGCTAAGGCCCTATGAGTGAGTGATAGCCATTCAATAAAGTACCTACTATGTATCAGACATTGTGCTAGCTCCTATGGTGAACAGGCAGATGTGAAGCCTCTTCTCTGCATTTGCAGAGCTTGGAAAAACAGAATTCTGTGGGAATTGGGGGATGAGAGAGGGAGGGCGGGAGAGAGAGATTTACCTTGGGGTACAGGGAAATACAGTTTTTTGGATAATGATAGCAATAGCAACGGTGCTTAAAAGGAATGTAAGGTTTGGAATCAGGACAATGGAATCAAAAGTATGGAAGCAGATAATCTAAATCATTCAGATTACCAGGAATTAGCTACGCAGAGGGCAGGGTGGGGTTCATAATGATGAGCAAACTTGTGGACCCAAATGGAAGTCCCAGAAGTCAGGTGAAGGAATTTCAACTGCATGATTCCGTAAGAAGTTAGGATGCAATCATAGAGGCTCAGCAGTCAACTACTCAGCATATCTGTGAATCATTTTTTAATGGAGGCAATGACTAAAAAGTGACATTTTGGGAAGATAAGCATGATTTTGACTTGAACAGTGGGATAGAGAGAGCGAAGCTGGAAGTGAGGCTATGTTAGCAGTGTTTTAGGGAGACAGGGCTCTGCTGTATCAGATATCCCCACAGGCTAGTGTTGATACCATAAGAGTTTGCTTCTCATTTTTGCCAGAGTCCACTGCAGGTGTTCCTGGCTGGGTGACTCACTGAGGACAGTTCTCCTCCAAGTTATGACTCAGGCCCTTCTATGTTGTGGCTTAGTCCTCATCTAGGTCTTTGAAGTCACTTTCATCCAGCTTCATGATTAGAAAAGAGAAAGGAGGATATTCTTGAGAGGATTCTCTGGGCCATCTAGAAGGCACAGGCAACATCCACTCACATCCCATTAGCTGGAACGCAGCCAACTGCAGAGGAGGCTGGGAAATGTATTCTGGCTCTGTGCCCGGGGGAGAAGGGAGCTGGTTGGCGTGTGACTAGTCAGACTCTGCTCCAAGTAACAAAGGTGAGTGATAACGAAGATTAACTGAGGGAACAGCGAAGAATCTGTGCGTTCAATAGATATTCTGCATGTCTGCAGACTTGGCAGTAAAATTGCTCGATCAGGCATAGGTTGGAGGGTGAGCAAGGAATACATTTCCCCAGTGGAGTTGCCACCAGTGAAAAGATGTTTACATCCTATGTCATGGAAAACATATGTTAATATTTCCCAGATCTTAAGTTGTCATCATGGGCTGTGTATGTGACAAGGAAACAAGAGAAAATATTGTAGTGACTCACTGAGAAGATGCATAGAGAAGTTCAGAAGCTCTGGCATCAAATATGGAAGCCTTTTATTCTCACATGTTTCATAGAAGAAAACAATCTCACCATTCATGTGTACTGTTAAAAAAAACTTCAAGAAAGCATGTGTTCAACTCTGCGAGGTTTACGAATTCTTACTGGTTTACTAGGAGGGTTAAAAATTCAAGATCATATGTATCTACCTTGGCACATCTAGAATATAAAAGGCAGCTATAATCATCAGGTAGGTACAGCAGACAATTAGGGAGGAACGGGTCGAGGTCAGGTGAGCTGAGCACAAAGTAACGAATCATGACATGTTTCTATGGCATGGTGATACTTTGAAACTTTCATTTTTATTGGGTTACTTCTCAAAGGAACTTCACCAATACAGGATTCTGAATTGAAATGTGTTTCACAGCCAGTCTATTGCACACATTGAGGCAGCTGTGTACAGTGTGTGTTTCATTGCAATGACTGTATAGTGTGGGGTGTTATGCAAAGGGGCCAAGGATCAGGGAATAGGCTCTTTTCAATTGCCGACTTTTTCAGGCCATGTAAAGGAAAATTTCATGTCTTATTAAGAATGAACCAGCCTCTTGGTTTGTGCGTAACCTGGATCATTTATATTTTCTGCTAAAACAAACAACAACAAAACCCACACCTAGATGTTATTTCCATTCCCATGACTTCCCTCAGTTCATTAGCCTGAATAAACTAAGTCTCCTTGTTGGAGAAATTGATTGTAGAGCCATGTGTTTCTTAGGGCTTATTGTTGCTGAATACCCTTATTAAGAGTATCCTTGTCTTTTCCTACGGGCTTCAATGATGGCAATCTACCATATTCTCCACTTAAAATGCTTATTATGCTTAGCTTTTGTTTTGCTTAATTTTTACAGTGTGTTCAGCTTGAAGAATAAAAGTAGATTCATCTGTTTCACTCACTCTCTAAGTTATTCCTTACATGAATTTCCAAGTCCAGGTTCATGTTTGTATATTTGTGTTGAAGCAACCATGACTAATCTATATGAATCTGTTTTTTTTTGAGAGATGAGAAAGAAAATGAAAGTATGAATATTAGTCTTCTATTACCACGTAATAACATTCAAAGCAGAGATAACATGAAAATCCCAGAATGAGAAAGGAAAGGATCCCAGGGTCAGCTGTATAACTCCTGTCCCAAGGAGATGAAGCCCAAAAGGAGAATGAAACAAAGTATCATTCTAGACCTTGACACAGTAACAAATTGTGACTCTAAGGTTTCAATTCCGAATTCAGTTGTGAAGTCCTGGGGGTGGGGGGAGTATGTTGATACATCAGGAAAAGTGAACATGACATCCACTGTCTTTGAGGATCAATAAAGTATAAGACCTTAACTGGATAGTTTATGAATGCTCTTATACATTTCAGGTTGGGTGATTAACTGTTTAAAAAATCAAGTATGACATTGAGATATAGCATTTTTCCTTGGAGTGAATTAGAAATGGATCTAATAGTTGCGAATGGAATTTGGGCTCTCTTGAATCAGCTTTCATCCCTAATCCCCCCCCCTCAAAATGAGGCCCAGAAAGGTAAAGCAGCTCACCCTAGATCACCCAGCTAATTAATGACTGTGTTTTGGCACAATATGATAGCCCATTTATGGTGACAGGTGCATAAATATTGTTTTCTTTGAATAAGCATCAAGGCTCTCTCTAAATTTTCTCTGACAAAATGGGGCAGTACAGGTCACGGTGGAAACAGGTTTCCTTATCTAGATATGACTTTGTGTTCTTGTCCCTGTAATCCTTGTGTTGGTCTCTCTGTCACTAAGTATCCACAGAACATTGTATGTGGGAGGTTTTCTGCAGGGTTTAACAGGAGGGTGTGGAAATGGAAATGTGTCTGTAATGGAGTGGGCTAAGTATTGCACTAAGTATCAAGTGATTACCCAGAAAAAAAAAGAACAGTCCAAATAAGGGAAGCATGTTTGGTTCACTAATTAATTACAAGAAGGCAAACTATAGATACAAGTTTATGAAGTGTCATTAAACCCCCTAGCAGGATCTGATTCTAAAGTGCAGCGTTTTACTTTACTTCCTAACCAAAAGAAATTAAGGGAGATTACTTACTGTGAGCCACAGAATTTGAACTGAACATTAAGCTTCTCCTGAAAATAAATTTTCATAGCCAACAGTTGCAAGAAACCACGCAAAGAAGGGCTACAGAGATTAAGGTCTTTGTAAGAGCTGGAGAAAAAATAGTCATTGAATAATCCAGTGTCTAAGAGAAGAGGTCTTTTTATTCAAATGGTCCTAACATTAAAAAAAAAAAAAAAAAGTCTTGAAAACCACCTTTTCCTGTTACACATTTGCAGTTTGATGACTTGTTAAAGGTCGTCTGCCTGAGATCACAGATAGTAGCTTCACATTAAAAAAAATTTTAATTCTGTTTCCTTGAAAATATGCTTAATTTGCTCACAATTCCATTGCTTTTCCTTTTTTAACAATAAAATAGCTTGATTGTCTTTGTTGGAATAAAGATAGTGTTACTATGTTCATTCCCCGCTTAGTACAACTGACATTCCACCAGCTTTGTGCTGAATTGTACCCCCTGGTCTAATTTCCGAATTAAGTGTGGAATAAATTTCCTAATTACAGATGACTTGGGGGACAAACAGTTCTTAGAGGAGGATAATGGAAAGAGACCGATAAAGGCTGAGTCATCAGGGGCCTATCTGGCCAGTGAGGAAAGCTCCCATGTGACTGGAAAACTCAAACTGCTATCTGGTCTCTTCCACTGGTTTATTTGTTCATCTAAGAATTATTTATCATTTGCCCTGAAGTGCTGTTGATAAACTGGGAGACAGGAAATCCCTGACTAAATGGAGCTTTCTCTCCAGAGGGGAGATGGATGATGAGCCTACAAGCAAATAATTTGGAAAAGTACCAGTGATGGAGAACAAAATGGGACAGTGATATGGACAGAGAGTGGATGGGGGAGGAGTGCCGTCAGTGGTTAAGAGGGCCTTCAGAGATGGGTGAGGCAGGGGAAACAATAAGTACAAAGACTCTGAAATTGGAACGAGTGTGAGGTCTTGAGAGGGTCAGAAAGAAGACTGGTTGGCGAAGCATAATTGGCAAGGCAGAGAGTATCACCTGAAGCCAGAGGTTTGACAGGGACCTGGGCAGGTGCATCAATATTTCCCAAAGTGTTATCCGTGGGCTGGGAGCATCAGCAACTTGTGAATAATGCAAGCTCTGTCTTAGCCAGCCCTCCGGCTAGTTCTGATGCATGGTCAGGCTTGAGATTCACTGACCCAGAGCCTTGTTTGCCACGATAAGGAATTTGGATTTTATTCTCCTTAGGAAGGTTATAAGAAGGAGAGTGAAATAAGGTGACTTGGGCTTTGAGAAGATAACTTCGGCTTTCATGAGAAAAAATGGGCAGATTGTTACTTACTCTTTTATGCCTATCTTCTGCCTAAAATTGTAGCTCAGTGGGGAGGAACAATTAGCAGATTCATGCCGAGCTCTGTTTACTTTTACTGTGAAGGATAATTGTGTTCAGTCTCATGCTTGAATTCCAGATGTCCATACCTGAAAATGCAAATAGTAATTCCCTACTGTGATTTGTCGTATAACTGAAATTCAAACACACTTGTGGAAATGCAAACCCATTATCAATTGTACTAATGTCTTAAGCAGAGCAGATTCTCTTGTTGAAACAGTTGACTTTAGTAATAGAATGTAATTAAGAATCATAAATTAATATTAGTTGCCTATTTTACTCTGGATATCAGCTCAAATTTGATTATGTGTGTGTGTATCTCTGTGTGCATCAAACATATTTCTAGGGTGGGAAATTAATCTTCCTACTATGAAATTCCTCAGGATATTTATGGAGTCTCCAAGGGATGATCCAAGAATGTTCTAGAACAAATCTTCTCAGCCACTCCTTATATCTGCCATTTTCCCTTTAATTCTTCTCTCCTTCCCTCTTTTCCTGGGATATGCCTAGCAAAGTTATAAGAGTGTCTTGTCCGTGACACAACTATCAGTATACTTGTACCACCTCCCATTACTGGAGGCTTTGTCTTTTGTAATGTGCCCTTGTGGTTCTGTGGCACCAGCCCAATGGGCTGGTGCTAAGGCTGCTTTTCTGAAGGGTCACATTCCTCCCACCTTAACACAACAATCAGTCAAATAAGCTCAAAGAATTACTGTTTCTGCTTCTTTATATCTCCCAGATCTTGCGAGATAAAGCCACTGATTCCATTCCCACTTCTGTGCCCTCTGTCCTTGAGAGTAAAGACCAATGTGTAGGGCCGTCCAAAGGCTCATTCTCCGAGACAACCTTAAGTTTCCCTTTCTTCTCCTATGTCCCTTTTGCTACCACCACCCCATCTCTGTAACTCCATACCTTATTCAATCATTTGTGTTTCACTTTGCTACACTCGTTTTCATAATTTGTTTTACATGAATTATAAACACACCCATATTAATAGGAATATTGTGCAACCAAATAGTTATGCCCATTAATTAAGTTACATTAAAACTGTAACCGACTTAGGTCATTTTCTCTGAGAGAGAGAGGTTTGAGTGCAAGAAGTTTATTGGAGGATGTGTTCAGAACAGCCCTGGGGGTGGGGGGAGCGGGTAGGAAGCTGGCTGGCTGGAGGGGGAAGTCAAGCTTCACTGCACTGGTCATGGAAGGTTTAGAGTCCAGGGGTCCTTAAACTTTTTAAACAGGGGGCCAGTTCACTGTCCCTCAGGCCATTGGAGGGCTGGACTACGGGCCCCAGGATGAGTTGGCTGCTAAGCAGGACAGGTAGCGGTGGGAAAAACACCCAGTAGGCCTGATAAATGTTCTAGGCGGGCTGCATGTGACCTGCGGGCCATAGTTTGAGGACGCCTGGCAGACCCAGAGGAGCAGTGCAGCTGGGAAAGACCTTCAGAGTCATCCCAAACTGAAGCGAGGGGGCTGCATCTAGGAACCCATTAGATGACCTGACATTGCCTGCAGGCTCCAGGCCTGGGGAAGGGGCCTACCCTTGGGAAAGGCATTTCCCTTAGGAAGGGCAATTCCCTTTCTAGGCCCAGAGGGAGAAAGGTGTGAGAACCATGTCTTTATCCTGCAGGGTTGGGAAGGGGAGATGGGAGTGTACAGAAACAGAAAGAGCCTTAGCTTTTATGTATGAAGGGAAAAATAATTGGCAAATATTTGTGGTCATTCCCCTTTAATGGTTTTGATGAGCTAATAGGGGACAGGAGGAAAGTAGACCCAGGGGAGCTGGAGAAAGTCAAATGGCTTTACCTGGGAAAGGGGAGTGTCTGGAATGGGGAGGAGGAGGAGGAGTCTGAAGAGGACTGAAGAAGGCGGGTTGGAGGGATGTCAGGGAACCTCAGTTCTGAGAGGTGGCAACAAACAAGGGGTGATGTGAGCAAGTTCTATTCGGAGTGTAGGAAATCCTAATAAAGATGATGTTTTAGGAAACCTTTCTGTGCAAAATCAAACATAACTTTATTCCTCTTCTTCTTGAGAAAACTCTAGCAAAGAGTCTCAGTTCTTTTGAAATCAGATTTGTGTGCGTATTCTAGATTTCTGAAAACTGTGTTGGGACCAGCCTTAAGATTCAAGGATGATGAGGCAGTATAGCTCAGGTATGTACAAGTTAACGTGAGTCCAGCACCTACTGTTCTCTGTGTTTAAGACTTAAATAAAAAAGCTTAAAACTCATTGCCTGAGTGATAGGGTGCCAGACTCCCTTCCAGTCTCCCTGGGCCCTTGGTGGTGGGGCTGGGGTGCTTTATATTCTCTCTAAGCTCTCGCTCCATGATCCTGCAGTGAGTAGATTGTCCTGTCCAATGTTTGCTGTACATGTGCCATCCTGCCTTGATCCAGACGTAGAACATGACTTTTGCTAAGAACACCATTTGTGTATGTGAAGTTTTGCATGATTCAGACTTCAAAAGTTTGGGGAGGTGTAGGGCTTCTACCTCATACAACATAGACCGCTAGAAACAGAATGTAAGTGATCTATGCCTGTTCTTAAAAATAATTCCCTTCGCCACTTCTGCTGGCAAATGCTCCAGTCTATTTCCTTTATCCTCTATCTTCCTTCCCTCCTTTCTCAATTCTTGCTCCTTTCTTGGTAGGAAAAAAAAAGTATTTCCCTTTTCTTATATAGAGACTCGGCCCTCTTCCTCCTCACCCCCATGCTTAGTTCTGACCTCTTTTTCTGCATGAAAAGATTAATGTGTCCCTCTAAACAATGTGCTTCATATGTATTTTCTTTAAAAAGAATGTTTTTGAAATATTTTTAGAAGTTACACATATAGATGGTTTTAAGAGTCAAATATTTTATATGCTGGTTAGGAAATGCTGCCCCACCGCCCTAGAAGCAGCTACTTTTTGTACTTTGTAATGAATTTCCTCTCAGCATTTTCCTTTCATTTTATCCTCTGGTGGAAATCTCTCCCAGGTGCTTCTGACCTACCCCAATTTGGTATGGTGTCTCTCTAGGCCGGCCGTACACATCTTCGCCTGCCCCCCCTTTACTCTCATCTTGGGCTTCTCTTGTCTGCTCTCTCCTCTCCTCTCCTCTCCTCGACAGAGTCTCCTCTCCTCTCCCTCTCTCCTCTCCTCCTCTCCCCTCCCCTCCCTCTCTCTCCTCTCCTCCTCTC
>NW_003852409.1:5490334-5499550 GCF_000181295.1 Otolemur garnettii
GGCATCACAGCTCACAGCAACCTCCAACTCCTGGGCTCAAGCGAGTCTCCTACCTCAGCCTCCCAAGCAGCTGGGACCACAGGCACCTGCCACAGCACCCAGCTATTTTTTGGTTGCAGCCGTCATTTTTGTTCAGCGGGCCCAGGCTGGATTCGAACCACCAGCTCAGGCGTATGTGGCTGGTGCCTTAGCAGCTTGAGCCACAGGTGCTGAACCACTTGTCTGCTTTCTAATGTAGGATCCTCTGTCTCTTGAAATTCATGATTTCTGCTTTCTTACTTTACTCCTTTGTTTTGCTGGAGCACCTCTCTTGGTGTCTTCCCAAGAAAGGGTTGGTACACAAGAGGGAGAGGAAGTTTTGTTGTTGTTTGTTTTGTTTTGTGGTAGAATTTTCACATCTGAAGTTATTTCTCTTTTATCCTCACACAGAGTAATTATATTTATGCATATAAAATCCTCGAGATCAAAATGACTTTGGCCTTGGTATTTTGAAAACATTGCTTCGTTGTCTTTTCGGAGACATTCAGGTTATCCATGTTTGGGGTAGGAAAGTATACTTTTGTTTTTCTTTTTTCTCTCTCCGTCTCTCTGGAAGTTTCCAGCATCTTTTATTTCCCCCTAAAATTTTGAAGTTTCCCTGTGAAATGCCTCAACATAGGTCTATTTTTACCCATCACACTGGACCATTGTGCCTGCAAGAGGTTTAAATCTGGAATTTACATTTTCCATGAATAAGGAACTTCCTTTAATTGTTACATTGATAGCTTCCTTTCCTCCATTTTCTCTGTTTTTATCTGATGATTCAGTTTTTTTTTTTTTTTAATGTGCAGCTCTTTGGAAACTCTGAGTATTGGGAAGAGGTTTGGACTCTGGCCTTTATTAAAGGGGTATCGGATAGACTCCTTGAAGACTTCTTATAGCAATATTTTTAGATTTCTTTCTTTGGCTGGTTGTAATCCCCAGAGAAATTTCTTCTGATCCCTGCCTGGCTGCCAGCCTCTGGGAGCTGAGATGTGGGGAAGGCTGAGATCTGAACAGTGGGCAAGTAAATGCTCTCTCATTCTGTTGTTTTCAGTATAGGACTCTGCTCTCAACTATTCAGACATTCTTTCTGCCCTTTCCTGAGAATAAAGCTCCAGGCTCTACCAAGACAGAGGGAGATGGGAAAAGACTTAGCAGAAGTCACCTGCTTCCTAAATGTTCTAGCAAAACTCCCTGTTTTTAGCCTTATCTTCCTTCTGTCTTTCAGAGTATCTGGTGCCATTGATTCTGCAGCCTCCTGGGAATTCTGCAGTGTGAAACAGATTGCTTCTTGCCTTCCCCCGCTGCTGGTGTAAAATTCTGCTTTCTAGGGTCTACCAAGTCCGTCACCAGCCAGCCATCCACTTTCTAGCTCCCAGCATTTTAAATTATTGTCGCCTCTCCCACCTTCTTTTATAAGTTTATGCATTTGAAAACACTTTACTTGAGATTGAGTGGGGTTTGGGAGGCAGCAGAACTAAAGCATGTGCTTAATTCACTGTTTTAAATCAGAAATGCCTTCCAACCTATTTCCTCCCCCTTTAGCCTCTGAATTGGGCTAGAAGAAGGGGAGAATGTTATGAATTGTGGCATCTCTATCCCTATTCTTCCCCATTAGAAGTCAGAAATAGCGACGGTAAGTTTAGATTAAAATTTTTTTCCCACTGTGTTACATATCTACATGGTCCAATTCTGTTTCTGCTTAACATAATAAGATGAGCAGGGATGTATTTAAATCTCAGAAAGAGGAATGGGGATGAGATAATAACAGAAATCTCCTGACTGTGTGGGATGTTGGAATGTGCTATCAGGGGAATCCGTGGAAGCTTGTGAGTAGCTGAACTGACAGAGAGCTAGGAACAGAAGCATGGATCTCAACTTGGCTGGCATTGCCTTTGTACGGCACAGCAATTGGGGCAGGAATAAGCACACTCATTTCTTTGCCTGGATTAAGAAATATCTGCCATTTTAAGCAAATGCAGTGCTTTCATTGATAAGCATTTGTTTGTTGCAGAATTGCACCTGTTATCAAGTCGCTTATATCCATTCAATGCCTGGACTTCATTTTTTAAGACTGGATAGCGTGGCTGCTGCCAGGTGGGTAGTGACTTAGTCAGGGATGTGGCAGGGTGGTGGGGGGCTCTTGCAGCCAGTGAGAAAGCACCACAGACAACCCACCTATTAATATTAGATCTTCCAACTTCTCATCTGATGACCCCCTGCTTTTGCAGAGTCCCTGGGCTCACCTGCTCTGCCTCTGGTTTTTCTTCTCTGTTTTCCTTCATATTAATTAGAACAGTGGTTCTCAACCTGTGAGTTGTGACCTCTTTGGAACAATGAAAATACATCACAGCATTAGGAAGGTTGAGAACCACTGAGTTAGAACATTAGCTTACTTGGGTATTTGGGGGTAACTTTTTCCTTTTCTTAGTGAGAGTGGGGATGTTGAGGTGAGCAGAAAAACTTTTGTTTTTTCAAATAGGGAAAGTTACAATTTTTTGGCATGGTTTACCCATGCGAAGTTCCCCTTGGGTATTGGGGTGTTGGGTATTGGGGTGTTACTGTATATCGTGAAGCCAGTGCTGCTGGGAGACAGCTATCCTTGCTGTGCAGGAAATTGGATTGGATTTGTGTTTAATTGCAAAATCGAACTTACAAAAATAAAGTTGTCATTTATGACTTTGCATTGGAAGCTTGGCTGCTTCAAGCGTAGCTTGGGCAACATAGTGAGACCCTGTCTCTAAAAAAAAAAAAAAAAATAGAAACATTAGTTGGGCATGGTGGTGCACAAATGTAGTCCCAGCTGTTCAGGAGGCCGAGGCCAGAGGATCACCTGAGAGCAGGCATTTCAGATTGCAATGAGCTATAATAAGGCCACTGGATTCTACTCCAGGCAGGCAGCAGGATGAGACCCTGTCTCAAAAAAAAAAGGATGGGATTTAAAGTGAGACAGACTTGGGTCTAAACATGTGTGATTTTGATCAAGCTAGTTAATTTTCTCAATCTCAGTCTCTTTATTTGTAAAATGGGGATGATGTTGGTGTTCCTCTTAGTGTTGGTATGACGATTAATGAGCAAATTGGTAGGTAAACGGCCAAGCACGTGACAGCCAGGGACCACTACTGTCATCACCATGATGATTATTGCTGTTATCACTGTTCAAAGGAAGAGAATGCCAGAAGGGAGAAAAGGGGGCAAACAGAATTTCAGAAGTAGCGAGGGAATGAGCAAAGATTAGGAGCAGCCTTCATTAGTACCCACACAGACTAGCAAATTAATCCTGCTTTATAGAATGTCCACGAATTCTCCCTAGCACTCACATTATTATATACCAGAAACCCTCCTTAGACCCCAGGAAGAAGCTCAGTAAAGTATCAGTGACCATTTCAAAGTGCCATTCACATCTTTTCCTTGCCCATGTCCCACCTAAATAGGCAATGAACGTTGTTACCATTGAGCGAGTCCCAATGACGATAAAAGAGCCCTAAGTATATTATTTTTAACTAAATATTTTTAAAAGTCCAAATGAGTACTTGTTGTAGTGACACAGTGAGAAACACATAGAAAATTATCAAAATGTCCAAACTTTCTAGCTGATGCACTTTCAGATCTGGAGAGAGTATTTTTTAAAAGTTGAGGTAGGAAAATAAACAGACTTTAAAAGCCCTGTGATGCAGAATGAGATTCCCGGCATTTGATTAAAAAAAAAATAAAAGAGTAATGCAAAATTTACTGAAAAGAATAGCACTTAGTATTTGAAGCCCCTTTTCTTTTTCCTGTGTATTAAATAAAATGCATTTCATAAAGGAGCAGGAACCTTTTAAATAAATGCAAGGAAGCCTCCTGCAAGCATTTACTCCAGGGACTAACAAAAATCAATTGGCTACTCAAGGTAGATCTTTAACAAAAGATTGAATCAAAACGGTTTTGAAAACTACACCATAAAGAAGTGGACTCTTAAGAGACATGATAGCTCACCAGGTAGCATCCTCAGTACGGGCTCCTGCATCTATTTTAAGGGAGGTGGTTTGATTGTGGAATGGCCTGTTGAATACAAAGTTCTGTTCTTTCATCCGTTTACTTATTAGCGATCAGCTTCTTTATCTTAAATAACTAAGAGAAGGAAAGAGTATTTCCAAGCCTCGTAATAACAAAAGCCAGTCTATTTATGTGTAATTCTCAAGAGAACTCCACTTGGCTGATACCGCCTAATTAATCTTTACAGTTTGTCTGTAAGAAGGATGCCGTTTTAATGCGCCCCAATCTGTAGATCTAATAACTAAGGAACATAGAAGACAAATTGTGTTTTCCCTGAATAGCTGGTTTTAGAGGAGTTCTCTACAGTCACGATAATGAAGCCCATTCTGAGCTTTGTACACAGGGGGACTTTGATTCGGAGCTTTCTGTGCGGGATTCCTGCGAGGCTGATTTAAACAGGGAAAATCTGTTAGAAATGTTCAGGTGGTCCCAGATCTAAGTGGAGCAACACAGTTCTGTGTATGCCTTTGAGATTAGCAGCTAAGAGCCACTTTCTCTTCTAAATTCTAGGGGTGGGAGGAGGGGTCTGGATAGGCCAGAGATGCCGGGCCCAGCAAGTTACATAGTGAAAATTCCTGTGATGGGGGAGAGAAGAACTAACAACTTGTTGTGCATCCCTAGACACCGAAGGACAGGTGCATGAAGATCAGAAACAGTGAGGGTGATGATGTTGATGATGGTGACGATGATTTGCTTTTATTGACTGCTGCTGCTGGGAGATCCAGGGCCAGATGCTCCATTTTCTTTACCTTCTTTCATCAGCACAATCTCCTGTAAGGTTGGCATCATCGTTATACACAGTTGGTGGGAGACAGTTCAAGTCCCTGGCTTTTGTTAAGAAAAATAAAAACTAAAAAATCAGAGCTTTGTAGAGGGAGTCATGAATGTGACAGTTCACTTTGCAATGCTTCTTTGATCTTTTTACAATTCAATTCCATTTTTAAAAATTTGAATGGACTTAAGGGGTACAGATGTTTTTAGTTACAGGGATGTTGCATGTCATGTGATGCTGAAGTCAGGGCCTTCAGTGTCCCCATCCCTGGAATAGTGCACATTGTACCTGAAAGGTAATTTTTCCGTACTCACTCCCCCACCACCCTCCCTGCTAATTATTTTCTGGTGTCCATTGCACCACTTTATGATCATAGATACCTATTGTTTAGTTCCCATTTATAAATGAGGCCATGGGGTACTTTTTTCCATTTCTGAGATACTTTGCTTGGGATAATGGTGTCCAGTTCCTTCTAAATTGTTGCAAAAACCATTATTCCTTATGGCTCAGTAGTGCTCCATTGTATGTATATGTCATATTTTCTTCATCCATTCATCAGATTATAGGCACTTAGGTTGATTCCATATCTTTGAGGTTATGAATTGTTCTGTGATGAACATTCAGGTGAAGGTATCCTTTTGTATAATGACTTCTTTTTTCCTTTGGGCAAATGCCTAGCAGTGTGGTATTGTTAGATCAAGGGGTAGGTCTACTTTAAGTTCTTTGAGAAATTTCCTTATTGTTCTCAATAGAGGTTATACTACTTTACAACCCTATCAACAGTGTATAAGCACTCTGTTCTCTCTGCATCTGTGCCAATATCTATTATTCGACATATTAATAATGGCCATTCTGACAGAGATAAGGTGGTATTGCATTGTGTTTAATTTGCATTTCATGCTGATTTGTTTGAGTTCTTTGTAGATTCTAGATATTAGTCCTTTGTTGAATGTGTACTTTGTGAATGTTTTCTCCCATTCTGTAAATTGTCTATTTATTCTGTTGATTATTTCCTTTGCTGTGCAGAAACTTTTTGGTTTAATTACATCCCATTTATAATTATTTTTGTTGTTGCTGTATTTGCTTTTGAAGTCTTAGTTATAAATTCTTTGCCTACACCAATGTCCAGCTGAGTTTTATGTACGTTTTCTTCTAGAATTTTTAAGGTTTCAGGTTTTACATTGAAGTCCTTAATCCATCTGGAATTAATTTTTGGATATGGTGAGAGAGAGAGATTCAGTTTCATTCTTCTGCATGTGACTAAGTTTCCAACACTATTTACTTATTTATTTATTTTTGCAGTTTTTGGCCAGGGCTAGGTTTGAACCTGCCACCTCCAACATATGGTGCTGGTGCCCTACTCCCACAGGCACCACCCACCCAACACCATTTATTGAATAGGGTGTGCTTTCTGTATGTTTTTGTCTGCTGGGTCAAAATCAGTTGGTTATAGACATACGGTTTTATGTCTGGCTTCTTTCTCTCTTCTGCTCCATTGAATGAAATCTGTGTGTCTGCATTTATACCAGTACCATACTGTTTTGGTTATTGTAGCCTTATAGTGTAATTTGAGCTCAGGTAATGTGTTGCCTCCAGATGTATTCTTTTTGCTTAGGATTGCTTTGACTATTTGTGTTCTTTTTCAATTTCATTTGAAATTTAAGATTTTTTTTTTAATTCTGTGAAAAATTACATTGGTATTTTGATGGGAATTGCATTAAATCTGTAAATCACTTTGGTCAGTGTGGACATTTTAACAATAGTGAGCCTTTCAGTCTATGAGCATGAGCTGTTTTTCCATTTGTGTCATCTCTGATTTCATCAGTGTTTTATAGTTCTCCTTGAAGGCATCTTTAATTTCCTTGGTTAAGTGTATTCTTAGGTATTTTATTTTCTTTTGTTTGCAGTTTTTGGCTAGGGCTGGGTTTGAACCCGTCACCTCCAGCATATGGGGCCAGCACCCTACTCTTTTGAGCCACCGGCACTGCTCAGTATTTTATTTTCTTTGCAACTGTTATAAATGGTATTGAGTTCCTGATTTGACTTTCAGTTTGACTGTTATTGGTGTATAGAAATGATGCTGATTGGTGTACATTAATTTTATAAACTTAGAATTTACTGAATTTATTTATCAATTCTAGGAGTATTTTGGAAGAGTCTTTAGTATTTTCCACATACGAGATCATATCATTGGAAAGCAGGGATAGTTTGGCTTCCTCTCTTCTCATTTGGATACCTTTATTTCTTTCTCATGCCTAACTGCTCTGGCCAGCACTTCCAATCCTATGTCAAATACAAATGGAGACAGTGGTGTCCTTGTTTTGTTCTAGTTCTTAGGGCAAATGCTTTCAATTTTTCTCCTTTCTATATAATGTTGGCTGTTGGTTTGTAATATATGCCTTTTATTATTTTGAGGTCACCTTCCTTTTATACTTAGTTTGCTGAGAGTTTTTATCATAAAGGGTGCTGCATTTTATTGAATGCTTTTTCTGCATCTATTTAGATGACGATGTGATTTTTGTTTTTAAGTCTCTGTATATAGTTAATCATATTTATTGATATGTGTGTATTGAACTATTTTTGCATCCCTGAGATGAAATCCACCTGATCATGGTGAATTATCTTTAAAATATGATGTTGAATTTGGTTTGGTGTATTTTATTGAGGATTTTTGCATCTTTGCTCATAAGGGATATTGGTCTGCAGTTTTCTTTTTTTATTGTATCTTTGCTGGCTTTGGCATCAGGAGGATACTGGCTTTGTAGAATGAGTTAGGGAGGATTCTCTCCTTTCTCCATGTTCTGGAGCAGGAAAGGTGCCAGTTCTTTGTAGATCTGGTAGAATTTTGGTTGTGAATCCATCTGGTCTGGGTATTTTTTTTTATGGGAGATATTTTTATTACTCTTTCACACTACTCATTATTGGCCTATTCAGGATTTCTATTTCTTCCTGATTCAAACGTGGCAAGTTGAGTGTTTCTAAAAATTTGTCCATTTCCTCCAGATTTTCCAGTTTCTCTGCAAAGAGGTTTTCATAGTATTTGGTATTTTAATTCATTATATTTTGTATTCCTGTGGTATACATAATGTCTCATTTTTCATTTCTGATTGAGCTTATCTGAATACTTTATCTTTTATTTCTAGTTAATCTAGCTAGTGGTGTTTTGACTTTATGTTTTCAAGGAATCAGATTTTCATTTCATTAATACTTTGTACTGATTTCCTTTTTTGTTCTCATTTTTATTTAGTTCTGCTCCGATCTTTGTTATTTCTTTCCTTCTGCTGGGTTTGGGTTTGTTTTGTTGTTCTTTTTCTATTTCCTTGGTGAGTGACTACTTTTGATTTGTTCTTTCTTCCTCCAAAGTACTTAGTGCAATAAATTTCCCTCTTAGCAAACTTTTACTGAATCCCTGATATTTTGGTAGCAGGTGTCATTTTTGTTATTCAGTTCAAAAATTGTTTTGATTTTCTTTTCTATTAATTGTTTTGATTTTCATCTTGACTTCATCATTGATCCAAGGATCATTCAGCAGCAGGTTGTTTACTTTCCATGTGTTTTTGTAGTTTTGAGGGTTCCTCTGAATTGATGCCTCATTTTATTTCACTATGGTCTGATAATGTCCATGATATGGCTTCCATTTTTAAAAACTTGAGACTTGTTTTTTTGGCTGAACATATCATCTATCTTGGAAAATGTTCCATGTGCTAATGAGAAGAATGTAAATTCTATATTTTCTGGGTATAATGTTCTACAAATATCTTTTAGGTCTAGAAGGACTAGAGTTCCTGCTAAGTCCAGGTTTTCCTTGTGATTTTCTGCTTTGATAATCTGTCTAGTTCTGTCAGTGAACTGCTGAACCCTCTGCCCATTATAATGTCACAGTTTCTTTCTTTCCTGAAGTCTAGTAGTATATATGAATCTGGGAGTTTCTTTGTTAGATGCATATATGGATTATTACATCTTTTCATGGAATTGATCCCTTCATCAGTCAATAATGGCCACTTTTGTCTTTTTTGTGGTTATTGGTCTAAAATGTATTTTATCTAGTATAAGAATAACTACTTATGCTCACTTTTGGTTTCCTTTCATTTGCATAGACAATTTTTCCAACCCTTTACCTTGAGTCGATGAGAATCTTTGTGAGTTAAATGGGTTTCTTAGAGATAGCATATATTTGAGTTATTTTATTTTAAATAAATTTCCTCCCTCTGTATCTTTTATATGGGCATTTAGACCATTTATATTTAATTTTAATTTTGATACGTGAGATACCCTTCCAGTCATCATGTTAATGGCTACCTAGTTGCTTTCTTTTATTTCTTGTGTTACTGTTTTGTAAGAACTGTGACTTTTTACTTTCAGTTATTGTTACAGTGATTGGTATC
>NW_003852409.1:5500373-5562766 GCF_000181295.1 Otolemur garnettii
TTCTTGCACTGATTCCTTCTCATCTGGAGAAGTTGTCACTTCTTATTTTTCACTTTACTTTTGTTTAGATGGGACTTCCCTCCCCCCAAGGGTTTGACTACAGTGTATATTAGGTAAGGATCCTTTGCTTTGCTTGTGAGTACTTTGAAATGGCTGAAGCTCTTAGTGATAGATAGCTTCTTGCCATGTCTTGAATGCTGATTATTTATAAGCAGTAGTGGTGATGTACTATACAACTGGGCAGATTCCATGCTTCCTGCTGAGAAGGAAAGATGAGAATCTCTAGAATCTTGCTTCTTTCCCCAGCCCTGTACACTTTTAACAGCAAGAATTATGTTGGGATATCCAGTTTTGTTTTCAGACCAGTAGATGGTACTTGAAATTCAGAGTAGGCTGAGCCCTGTATAGTTGAGTCAGCAAAGGAAATACTAATACTAAGGGGTATACAAATTGATCTACCTGCCAGTATGTTGTGCCAGCAGGAGAGAGTTAGATGTTCTATTGCTTATGGAAGCTAAGCCCAGCCATAGTCTATCAGAAGAAACCCAGTATGTCCCAGGTGTTGGGGTGGGTCTTGGAACTCTCAGGATGCCTCTTTTTATGGTCTGCCACTACCAAGGTGATGCAGGGCTAGGGCCAGGTGGGGCTATGTCAAATAAGTCTGCATCCAGGCTCCACTGAGGCCAGTGAAAATACCATCCCAGTGGGGCCAGAGTTAGTTCCCAGGCATGTGGGGAATTCTAGACGTGTAGAGATGCCCCCACCACCCCCAAGGAATCTGCTCATAGGACCACGGCATTTCACAAACCACAGCCTGGTATACTGTTTTTTAACCTTTTTTTAATCTCACAGTAGACTTGAACCTATAGTTAAACTTCTGTGTCACCCTTAAATTATGTTGATCAAAAAATAAGAGTAAAAAAAAAGAGTTGAAAAATATGCTTACTGTGCTATGAACTTCTTTTGAAAATAATTTAATGATCTTTAAAAAAATTTTGTGGCATACTCAAGATCCTCTCAGCACACTGCTACAGCACAGTGGTTCAAAATCACTGCCCTGGTAGATGGAAACTGGGTTCAGGTCACTCCCTCTCCCTGGCCACTCAGCAGACAACTTCTCAGGCAGCACAGAGGGACCAGACCACAAGCCTCCACAGCTGGGACACAGAGCTTGGCTGCCATTTCTGGGGGTGGTGGGGGATATCCTATGCCTGCACTATAGCACCAAGGCACACCACACTCTTCTCAATTGTATCCACATGGGCTCCTCCCCAGGATATCAGTTCACAAATATGTCCTCTACATCCATGAACAATTCATTTGAATCCCAGAAATATGGAAACAGATCCAAAGACCTGTTCCTAGGCCCAGCCTTCCATCCAGTCTGACTAGGAAATCAAGGCTGGTCCAAACCAGCTGCTTGGAGTTTCCCTGCAGTTTAGTGCAGGGGAAAGAGAGTGAAAGGAAACCATTCTCTATGGGAGAAGTCAGTTGGATGCTCTGCTAAGAGGCTGGCGGGTATGGAGTTCATGGTTCAAAACCCCCTCAGTTCCACAGCAGTCCATGGGAAAAATTTGACCTGGTGATATAGATCATCTGGGTTCCCATCTACCTCCCTGACCAGCAGGCAGTAACTGCTTCAGGGAGGGACTGCAGGACTTCAAAGTCTCAGAGGATTAGGGAAAAGGCTCCCAATTAGATCTGGGCACCCATTTCTGGGGTTTGGAAGCCTGTAAAAGTTCTTTTTTTTTTTTTTTTTAAAGATTTTTTATTAAATCATAGCTGTGTACATTAATGCAATCATGGGGTGCAGTGTGGTGTTTTCATATCCATTCTGAAATACTCTCAGCAAGCCTGTAAAAGTTCTATCCAAACTCCCCACAGCACACGAGGGCCTATGCATATCAAGGAGCTCCTCTTTGGTCAAAACTGGAAAGGTTCTGGGCAGGAGCCTTGAGTCCTGAAGGTCTCCTGCTTTTCACTTCCCCAAGTCCTGCTTAGGAGCTGCTCGAGGCACAGAGAAAACCTACATGGACAGTCTGTCTTCTAGCACACCCTCAGTGTCTCTCTCACCTCTCTGTTATCTTTACACTTTCTCTCACAATCTACTAAAAATACAGGATTTTTTATGGATAAGGATATTCAAGTTGTCCTTTGGAGAAGAGGCCATGATTCCCTCCCCTCAGTTCAGCTTTTGATTCAAGGATTTCTTTGGGATATGAGCTGCCGGTATTGTGCTGGGTACTGAGCACAGAGAAAGCGAAATGGTCTGGTGCCTGTCCTTAAGAAATTCAGTCTAGATTGGGCTACAAACTCAAGATTCTTTCAGGGAAAGCCATGAAGCATGACCTTGATGAGCCTGACAGTATGACAGGGCCCGAAGCAGGCTAGAGGGTACATGTCCTTTCCAAAGGTGTTATAATCATAATAAACAGTAGTGACAGCAAAAATTCCTGCCACAAAAGCAGAATTCCTCTCTGGGCTAGAGTAGGCCTGGCTATTACTTTGGTAGCGATTTCCTAAATCTTTGGTCAGTAAGATGTTTTCTCTGTTATTTTTTATATTAAAATTGTGGGCTGGGCGCCTATATCTCAGAAGCTAGGGCGTCAGCCACATACACCAGAGCTGGTGGGTTTGAACCCAGTCTGGGCCTGCCAAACACCAATGACAACTACAACCAAAAAACAGGCGGGCATTGTGGCAGGTGCCGATAGTCCCAGCTACTTGGGAAGCTGAGGCAAGAGAATCATTTAAGCCCAAGAGTTTAAGGTTGCTGTGAGCTATAATGGCACAGCACTCTACCAAGGGCAACATAGTGAAACTGTCTCAAAAATAAAAGAAAGAAAGAAAGAAATCTGCTCTTTTAGCAAATTTCCAACTATGTGAGATGATGGATATATGTATTAATTTACTTGATGGTAGGAAGCACTTCACTGTTGATATACATATATATCAAAATGCCATGTCGTACACTTTAAATATACAAAATAGAATATAGCAAAATAAGAACTAACTTTTAAAAATAAATTATGATTAAAAAATATTTATGTGCTTGTGAGATTCCTATCTGCTCTCCACCTGTGGGAGTCAGATAGGCCATATGGCGGGCAAATGAAATGATCAGACAGAGAGTAGGAAAGTTGAAAATAACCGCGATCATCTCACTTTGTGTTTGCCTCCATTTTTATTTTAGAAATCACAGCGTTTGGTTCTCTAGCACTGGGCAACCATTGATTGTCAGGATGACTATATCAGACCATCTTAAGGAACCAGCAATAAAATTTTCTATTGTTGAGCAGAAAAGCGTTTTTCATTGCTCTTTCCCTGTGAAGTACATGGAGGAAATTGCAGCAAGACTCACTACAATGGGAAACTGTTGACAAGGATATTTCAGCTGTCATTTATCCCGCAGAAATGAAACATTTTAAACCTGGTTAGCCTTTTATTATTTCATTTCTGGAAAAATTTTAGACGGAAATAATAACTTTTAAAGGAAAGTAACAATGTGGACGTGAAAGAGCTGCTCAAATTTGCCGTGCTGCCTTCCTGAGCCCTGCGTGTCAGGACTCAGCTAATGAAACAAATATTTTGACACCTTACAGCTCTTCCAAATTGTGAACATTGAAAACTCACAGGGCCTGCCTTTTCTAGCAAGTTGGCGTGGATCTCTGATTCCTAATAAAGCAATTCAGGGAGGAGGCATATAATGATGGGTAACATTTACTGACTACTTAGTATTTGGCAGGCATCGCGCTAATACGGGTACATTTTTTTCTCATTCAATTCTCACGACAACCGAATCAGAAAGTTCTTATCCTCGTTTTACAGATGATTAAGCTGATGCTCAAAAAGTAAAGGGACTTGCCCAAGAACATCCAGTAAGTAATGAAGCTGGAATATAGGTAGATAGGTAAGATAGTAGATAACTAGCGTCGTTATCGTCAACCAAATTGTTGTTGTTAACTCAGTTTAATTAGATACGTTTTGAAAAATATTGCTAGCATTTTCATGATTATATTCACTGTGGAATGCCTAATAGGAAGATGAAAATAAATACCGCCTATGCTTTCCTCTCATGTTTGCCATTACCCTTCAGATAAACACATGAAGTACAAAGTTGGAATAATATTGCACTGAATATAACCTGCTTTTCCACATAAAAATGTAGTATGCTTTTTCTTCCATTCTCGAGATACTTTAACACAGTAACTAAGAGGATGCCGTGAAAGCTATGTTAACCAGTTTGATGAAAGTATTTCAAATTGTATATAAAACCAGCACACTGTACCCCATGACTGCATTAATGTACACAGTGATGATTTAATAAAAAAAAAAGAAAAAAATGTAGTATGACCATTTTCCCGTCTCATTAGTTTTCTTCTAAAATGGTATTTTAATAGTGTCAAACACATGTAATCAGATTCCAGATTATGACTATGTGGTTTAATCAATGCATTGCTTATTCTGATTGGTTTTCCTAATTTTCCATAATTATGGGTCTGTTACAATGAACTTTGGTGTTGAACAGTCTTCTTGTTTTATTAGAGTAAATTAATAGAATTTGAGTCAAAATTAATGTTTTAAAAGTGTTTGATACATTTCTAAACTCCTGAAGCAAGATTTTGCAAAATGTGTTAGTTGTCTAGGGCTACAGTAAGTACTACAAATGGGTGGCTTAGAACAACAGAAATTTCTCTCGCGTCTGGCGGCCAGAAGTCTGAAGACCAGGAATGGGCAGGTCCACGCTTCCTCTCAAACCTGGAGGGAAGGGTCCGTCCTTGCTTCTTGCAGTTTCTGGTAGCTCTAGCCACTGCTTGGCCCGTGGCAGCATAACTCCAGTCTTCACATAGCGTTCTCCCTATGTTTCTGCACGTCATCTTCCCTCTGTGTCTGTGGTCAAATTCCCTCTTTTTATCACAACTCAGGCCTGTTAGGTTAGGATACATCCTAATAGCCTTAACCTGAATAATACAGCTGCAAAGACACTGTTTCCAAACAAGGCTGCATTCTGAAGTACTGGGGGTGAGGGCTTCAGTACGTAACACAAGGCATACGATCAATATTTAAGAGTCCTTGGCTTCCTGAACCTTCACCAGGACTGGGTAGAATTTAATAAACAAATTTGTGGGGCAGTGCCCGTAGCTTAGTGTGTAGGGCCCCAGCCACATACACCAAAGCTGGCAGGTTAGAACCCAGCCTGGGCCAACTAAAATCAACAATGACAACTGCAACAACAACAAAAAATTGCTAGGTGTTGTGGTGGGTGCCTGTAGTCCTGGCTACTTGGGAGGCTGAGGCAAGAGAATAGCTTAAGCCCAAGAGTTTCAGGTTGCTGTGAGCTGTGGTGCCACGGCACTCTCTCGAGGGTGACATAATGAGACTCTGTCTCAAAAACAAACAAAAAACCACCACCACCACAACAAAAAATTGTGTTTGCCAATTTAAGAAATGAACACTTGTCTCAGCACCCGTAGCACAGTGGTTACGGTGCCAGCCACATACACCGAGGCTGGCGGGTTTGAACCCAGCCTGGGCCAGCTGAACAACAATGACAACTGCAACAAAAATAGCCAGGCATTGTGGTAGGGGCCTGTAGTCCTGTAGTCCCAGCTACATGGGAGGCTGAGGCCAGAGAATTGCTTAAGCCCAAGAGTTTGAGTTGCTGTGAGCTGTGACTCCACAGCACTGTACCAAGGGCAACGTAGTGAGACTCTGTCTCAAAAAAAAAAAAAAAAAAAAAAAAAAGAACACTTGTGTGGTGCACACAGGTGTGTGTTGTTTGCTGTCGACTGAGCTTGTGCGTTTTCTCATGAGTTATTACACTATTCCTCAACCCACCCCCAGCCCACCCCAATCCAGCTCCCACTCCCACCACTCCTCTGCCCCGCTCTTTCCGGAGTGCCCGTGGCCTCCTTCCCACTGAGTTTAGCGTTTGTGTCTCAGGTTTTAGCTGCCTCAACCCTTTTGAGAGTAATGTGTGCTTATGACCCCACTTTCTGAAAAATGTTCTAAATTTGCCTGTGTAGCCACGCCTTTCAGGTTTTCTTCCCAATTTGTCCGCTGCTTTTTTTCTTCAGCTTTTCTTTAGCTTTTCTTTCTTTCCTCATTTCTAATTTCAGGTTCTCTTCAGGGTTGTGTGCTAGATCCTTTCCTTCCCTCCCTCCTTCCTTCCTTTCTTTCCTTCTTCATTTTACTCTCTCCCTAGGGATGAAACATGTCTACTTGGTCACCTAAATTACTACACATGTTAATGACTCTCAAAGTTACATCTCTAATACAGAGCTACAGTTACAGAGATCAGCATCCCAGATCGGTGTGCTCAGAAGTGAACCAACATCTGTCTCCTCCACCTGTTTCTCCTCTCCCCGTTTCCTAACAGCACCATGGTGTATAGTTGCCCAGGAGCCAACCTGGGCATCAGCCTTAATCTCTCCTCTCTCTGTGTGAGTTTCGTATTGCTGCTGTAACTGATTACCACGTATTGTTCTGTAGGTCGGAAGTCTAAACTCAGTGTCACTGGGCTGAAATCAAGATGCTGATAGGGCTACGTGTCTTCTGGGGGATCTAGGGGAGAATCTACTTCCTTGCTTTTTCCAGCTGTTAGAGGGTTCCCCGGTGCCTTGGCTCATGGGCCACCGTTCTCCATCTGTAAATCCAGACAGGCCAGGCCAAGTCGTTTTCATACTGCCATTCCTCCGGGTCTCTCCACCTTCTTCTGCTACTTTTAAGGGTCCCTGAGGTTACATCAGGCCTAGGTAGATGTTCTAGGATGATCTCTTTCTTTCTGACTGGCAACTTGCTTCCATCTGCAACCTTAATTCTCTTTGCCATATAGCCTAGTACATTCATAGGTTGCAGGGGTTAGCCCATGGATGTCTTCAGGTGGCTATTATTCTACCTACCACACTTTTCTTAGCTAATTAGTTACCTGGTCTAAAGGCTTTTTCCTCCTAAATATGTCTCAGCCCATCCAATTCCATTTTCCTGTCTTGTCCAGAATATGATTCAGATCTCATCAACTTTCACCTGCATGGGGCTGTAATCTCCTGACTGGCCTCCCAGCCTTTGGCTTTCTCCTTGCATTGCGGATGAATTCCCCAAGTCCCCCGTCTGTCAGGACGCAGTCTGTCCTGCTTACCATGAAGTATGGATCCCTTCCTGTGTAGCGGCCATTCACATCTTCAGTTTCTTCTCTTGACACTGATTTTGTCCTTTTTATTCCAGTATTTCTGAACTTTATCTGCCTCCCTCACCTCTGGGCCTGCACACCCGTTCCCTCAAACTAGAATACATTTTATTTCTGTCTTTACCTTGCCAAAGTCTGCATCTCTTTCCAGTCTCAGTTTAAAGGTCACTTTGTTTAGGAAGCCTCCATTCCTGCCGGTCCCCCAGAATGTGTTAGCTGTCTCTACTTCCCTATTTCAGCACTTGCTATGTTTGCATTATTGTTATTTTTTTAATGCATAACTATCTGCCTGTTCTTCTCGATTCTAAGTTTCATGAAGGCCAGGAAGGAGACTTATCTTACTATTCCCATTTTAATGCCCGACACAGGAAAATTCTCAGTATAAATTTGTTGATTAAGGAAAAGAAAGAACACCTATGGTTTGACTCTTATTACATAAAATGACCCTGCTCATTACTGCAGAGATGATGCAGCCCTGTTCGTCTCTCGAGCCTCATCCAACTATCTGTGTCCCAGGCTCACTGGCACTGTGGTATTTCCAAGGGCCCTTGATCCCTCATGCTACAGGAACATGGCCCATCTGCATCCTCCTTCTGAAATCCTCCTGATCTCAGGTCCGGGCTCTCGTCTTCAGGGAAATCTTTATTGATTCCCGTCCTGTCAGGCACTCAATGTTTGTGTCATCCCAAGTCTGTATGTTGAAACTTGATAACTCTCAATTAATGGGGTCAGGAGGTAGGGCCTTTGAAAAGTATTTAGGGTTAGATGAGGTCATGAAGATGAGGTCCCCACGATGGGATTGTTGTTCTTACAAGGAGACAAGAGGACGAGAGCTGTCTCTGTTGTGTGAAGACTCAGTGAGAAGGTGGCATCTGACAACCGGGAAGAGGGCCCTCCTCAGACACCTAATCTGCTGGCAACTTGATCTTGGACTTCCCCACCTTCCAGGGAAACTAATGCCCACTGTTTAAGCCATCCAGCGTATGATCTTTTGTTGTGGCGGCCAGAGCCAAGGCACAGCCTCATCTACTCTCCCAATTAGGTCCTCTTGTTAGATATTCTGTAAAAACACTTTTATTACAGGCGTTAGCTCAGTTAGTATTTTTGCATTCATTAGACAGAATATTTAATGTTTGTTTCACTAGGAGACTGTATGTAATATAAAACCAGGAAGACACTATTTTAACTCATCATTGTAAGCCCATTCAGCCACAAGTAAATATTTGGATTAGAAAACAGTGAATCCTTCTCCTTTTATCCTCTGAGTCTCTCTCTCCCTCTCCCTTTCCCTTTCCTCTGAATTCCCTCTTCACTGAATTTTTAGTCACTGTGTCATCGAGAGCAACTCATAAATACATGAGTGCAGAAAGTCTTTTTCTGCCTACATTAGAATAGCTGCGGTCATCCTCTAGGCCAGGGAGAGGTTCATTCCCCAACCCTGAGGCTCAGGTAGGCAATAACTTATAAAACTCGGCCATCACTGGTAGCCCAAGACATGTCAATTCATTACATTTTTCAATAGCTCTGATTGTTTGAAGATTCTCTATTTATCAAACAGTTTTCTTCTTAGATTCTGTTCCTTTATCGCATCTCAGGCCTCTGTAGAAGGACGGGACAAAGTTGCTGCCTTTTCCTTATTATTCCTTCCAGTGTGACGGGAACACTCTGTCTCGGGGCCCTCTCCCTTGCCCAGGACCCTCACCAAGGCTCCGTTCTTTCCGCCATCACCATCCTGTTTGTGTTTGGAGGGTCTTCTCTTGCTTCTTTCTCATCTGTTTTTCTTCCCCCTTCTTCCTTTTCTCCTTCCTTCCATCCTCCCACTTTTCTTACTGCCTTCTTTCCTCCCTCCTTTCTCCCCTTGTTTTCAGTTTTTGTTTTTTGGTTCCTTTCTCTCACGTCCCAGTCCCCTCTTCCCTTTCTTTCCCTCTGCGTTTTCCTTCCTGCCACCTACCCTTTCTCTGTTTTGTTCCTGTAAGTCCATAAAACAGCTATAGAATCTCTAGTTCTCATTTTCCTGTGAAAGATCAGACCTGCTCTGTTGGTCACAGAGGACAGGGAGGGTAGGAGAGACAGAAAAATTACCACTTTGAGTCCTTTTCAAATTTGTCAGGAGTGAGAATTGCACTTTGATCAAATTATAGGCAAAACAGTTGCATAGGATCAAGCTAAGTGCAGAAGGCTGGGAATGCTTCTGAAACTTCCCTTCAAGTTAAGACGAATCCATTAATCAACACTCTCCGCTTAATATGCTGCCACCAAGCCCATGCAGAAAATGGGAAGTATAATGCAATCACTGGGGAATCTTGAAAGCTAGATTTCATATTGCAGAGAAACTCATTCAGTCATTTACTCACTCAATTGAGTTCCCACTTAATATGTAGCCCTGACATTTTTAACTGAATATTTTGGTCACGGCAGCTATAACAGAGCTTTGGAATTCCAGAATGTCAGCCTCCTGCCCGCTCAGAAGTCAGGTAATTAGTTTCTTGTCTGTTTTGATGCATCCAGAAAGCGTGCCCTAGCCACTGACCAAGTTTGCATTTAACCCCAGGTCCTCCTCCTTTAACTTCAAAATTTCTAAAAGTAGAAAATAAACATCTTAATACAATAACTAAGAAAATGGCATAAAGGCTATTTAACCAGTTTGATGAAAATATTTCAAATTGTATATGAAAACACCACACTGTACCCCATGATTGCATTAATGTACACAGCTAACATTTAATAGAAAGAAAAAAAATTTCCATCCATCCACTCAACTGGCATGTAAGTGCTTGGCCACAGCAGCTGCCCCCACCCTCGATGCTTAAATGAAATGGAGATTCTGACTATCTCTTCCCCTTCGACCAGCTGTGCTATTTTATCCTCCTGGATGTAGCTAAGGCCCCAGAATGGGTGATGGCCCAGGAATCTGTGAATCATCGCCAGCATTCCTGGTTCTTCCACCAAGGGAGGAGATGATTGTTTCCAGCCCCACTACCATATTTGTGGTTTTTTTCTTTTTCTTTTCTTTCTTTTTTTCCCCTCCCCTCCCCTCCCCTCCCCTCCTTCCCTTCCTGCCTCCCTCCCTTCCTCCCTCCCTCCTTTCTTTCTTTCATTCATTCATCTTACTTTGTTGCCCTTGGTAGAATGCCATGGCTTCATAGCTCACAGCAACCTCAAACTCTGGGGCTTAAGCGATTCTCTTGCTTCAGCCTCCTAAGTAGCTAGGACTATAGGAGCCCACCACAACGCCTGGCTATTTTTAGTGAGACCTCATCTCACTTTGGCTCAGGCTGATCTTGAATCTGTGAGCTCAGATAATTCACCCACCTTGGCCTCCCCAGTGCTGGGATTACAGGCGTGAGCCACTGCACTCCGACTTTGTGTTTTGTTGTTGTTGTTTTTTCTGTGTGATAGGACACACATTTCTCTCTCCCAACCCCTGTTCATGTGATCACCAAATCCTGTCATTTCTCCCTCTGATCTCTCTTCTGCTCCTTCTTTATCCAAGTCATCATCTGAGTTACTGCTGGAATGTTCCCTCAGGTCCCCGTCTTCCTGCCTTGCCTCCTTCTGTCTTGTTCACTTTGTAGCCAGAGTGATGTGGCTGTGGTGGGGATAGGAACTTGGTGATTTTGTTCTGACCTTGTCCGCAGCGTGCCCTGTTCCTGCTTTCCGCACAGTACGTACCGTCGGCTCCTCCGGGTTTCTGGCTGCGTTACCCTGCTGCGCCTTTGTGCTCTCTGGTGTTCTCTCTCCACATCTGCTTTCTCCCTCTTCTTAGTGAATACTCAAGAATTTGCTCAAAACACACCAGAGAACCTCTCTGGGGCATACCTGTCTCACCAAACCCAGGAAGAATTGGCCATTCTTTCCCTTATATTTTTATGTTTCTTAAAAAATGAGATTAGATTAATAGATTATTGTGGCTATGTTTTACTTTTCTATGTCTCTAAGAACTAAATAGGTACACATTATATAATTATTGAACTAATTCATAAATACTATCACATTAATAATGCTTACATATGGTTCTTAGGCTCTGTTAGGCATAGTTCTAAGCACTGCACTCCTGCAGCCTCATTTATAGAGTGAATGCATACAGCAGGGTGAGCCTTTTGGTCAAGGCACTGGATTGTGATGCAAATGTCACAGAAACATGAAAACCATTCTAACGGCCACTCTGTCACCAGCCTACACCCCTATCCCCTTGCTTCTACCTTTTGTAGTTCACTAACGACCTCCTATCAGGCTCAATTCTAGAGAAAATTTGATATTAAAGTGGGAATCTCAAGAAGCCCTCCTCTTTCCCCTGAGCGAGTAGTAGCATCAAGCTCAGGTGCTGCCCACGAGCTCTACAGAAGCTGTACTTCCAGTGGTCCGGCAGCTGATCTGACCAGAGTGAGGTGTCTGAATAGTGACACTATAGTTGGTGTCTTAGGTCTCTATCCCTTTCTCAGACCTTGAAATTGTCCATCCTGGAAGTGTCCATTGTGCCCAGTTTTCTAAACTCAGCACCTTCCCTTCTTCTGTCCTCATGTACCTCAATCAGTAGGATGGGACTCCAGACTTACTCCCTGTTCTAAGTCTGTATTGCAGCAACCTCTGAGATAATTGAGACTTCTGTGTCCTTCCTGGGATCCCTGTGCTCCTGGCAGGGAATTTTCTAAAACCTACAAGTAGAATCATAGTACCTGATTTGATTGACTGTTGGACTTTTGAGCATCATCCCAGCTTCTAATGTGGAGGTTCATAATTTGAATCTTTCCTGAGACTGTGATAGATTTGCCTTTATAAGTTTTGCTTGCCTCTCATTCCCAACCTTACTTGTGTAGACCAGGTAGTTTCAGTGTGGAAAAGCTTAATTCTTGCCTTTATTTGACCTAGCACACAATCACCCATCAACCCATGAATGGATCAATAAATTGTGGTATATGTACACCATGGAGTATTATATACCTTTAAAGAAGAGCTGGAGCTGGAACATATTCTTCTTAGCAAAGTATCTCAAGAATGGAAAAAAAAGTATCCAATGTACTCAGTCTTACTATGAAACCAATTTATAGCTTTCTTATGAAAGCTATAACCCAATTATAGCCCAAGAAGAAGGGGAAAGGAGAGAGGGAGGGGAAGGGGAAAGATGGGTGGAGGGAGAGTAATTGGTGGGACCACACCTACAGTGCATCTTACAAGGATCCATATGAAATTTACTAGGTGTAGAATATAAATGTCTAACACAATAACTAAGAAAATGCCGTGAAGGCTATATTGACCAGTTTGATGAAAGCATTTCAAATTGTATACAAAACCAGCACATTATACCCCATGATTGCATTAATGCATGTAATGCATGATTACTATGATTTAATAAAATAAATAAATAAATAAATAAGAAAAGGGAAATTGAGGCAAAAAGCTGACTTTTCTCAATCATATGCTATGTGCCAGACATAAAATCTTCCCATTAATGCTACAGAATAAATATCATGTTCCCCCTTATACAGATGAAGACACTATGTTTCTGAAATAGTAAATGATTTTTCCCAAAGTCACGTGGTCAAAATGGTGGCGCCAAGGTTCAAATTAGTATTAATCTGATTGCAAACACCAAGCTCTTTCTCTGTAAATTGGAGGAGGAAACACTTAGGACAAGTAGAGAACTGTTTCTGGGCCACTGAAGGAGGTTGAATTCTTAATAAGTGCTCAATCAATATTCTGTGCTTTCAATGTTGACCCAGTATTTCTGCCCAAGCCTTTCTTATTGATTGTGGTCAAAGCAATTGTAAAATTATGAAGTAGAACCAATGCAGAGCTTCCCTGAAATGGATGAACATGGAATTCCTTGTAGTTATATCATTGTGGGTTGCCAAAAATGACAGAAGATGTAGTTCAGTGCACATTTAAACCCAGCAAAAGCCTTACAGTTGCTGGTACAATATTCATCAAGTAGATGATGGTGTTTTGAGTGTGGCAAACTGACATAAATTCCTTGTAAATAATGTTATGCTTGGGCTACCCTGAAGCTCACAAAATGCAATGAGGTAACCAGCAGGCTAGAATATTCTCAAAGGCAGCGGCATGCCCACAGCGTCAGGAAAAAGGCTGGGAGATAAAGAAAACCGAGGAGGTCTTCCTGAAGAAGAATAGCATCATCAGAGCAGGAGGTGGCCAGGGCAGTGGCTGCTCCTTGATTACTGTTTCTAGCATGGGCTGGTTAGCAGTGCGTGAGAGGCATGGAAGGCAGTATCTGAGTGAGCATACAGCTGAATGATCTCACGGACAGCAGCACCAACAGGTATAATGTGAGTGGGCGTCTAGAACATCAGACTGGGTTTGTGAAACGTGTGTGAACCTGCGCATCATCTGGAGAGGGGTGGTTAACATGTAAAGAAACACACAGGTGTCAAAGACCAAAGTGCATAAGTTTATCATGCATGAGATTTAAGCATTGTTTTTTGTTTGTTTGTTTGTTTGTTTGAGACAGAGTCTCACTTTGCTCACTTTGTTGCCCTCAGTAGAGTGCCATGGCATCATAGCTTATAGCAACTTCAAACTTTTATGCTCAAGTGATCCCCTTGCCTCAGCCTCCCAAGTAGCTGGGACTACAGGCACCTGCCACAACTCCTGTGTGTGGTTGTGTAATTTTTTCTTTTCTTGAGACAGAATCTTATTATGTTGCCATTAGTAGAGTGCCATGGTGTCACAGCTCACAGCAACCTCAAACTCTTGGGCTTAAGCAGTGCTCTTGCCTCAGCCTCCTAGGTAGCTGGGACTACAGATGCCCACCATAATGCCTGGCTATTTTTTTTGGTTGTAGTTGTGATTATTGTTTGGCAGGCCCAGGCTAGGTTTGAACCTGCCAGCTCTGGTTTATGTAGCTGGTGCCTTAGCCACTGACCTACAGGCATAGAGCCTTTTTATTTATTTATTTTTTGAGACAGAAATCTCAGTCACTCTGGGGTTGATTGCTGAGGTGTCATAGCTCATAGCAACCTCAAACTGTTGGTCTCAAGTGATCCCCTTAACTCAGCCTCTGGAGTATCTTAGGTCTATAGCCGCCCACCAGAACACTGGGCTATTTTTAGAGACAGGGTCTTGCTCTTGCTCAGGCTGGTCTCGAACTCCTGAGATCAAGTGATCCACCTGCCTTGGCCTCCCAGTGCCAGAAGATTTAAGCATTGTTAACAGCAGAGTGAACATCCGCACTGTTCTCGTGTGCATGTGTGCTGTCTAATGAAATTTCTGATCTATCAGGTATAACATTTGAATAAGCACATGTGCTGTCTGAATGTCAGTTGCACCATTAGAGCTGTTTACTGTCTAAGTGAATACGGTTTTTAGAAAAGCTGAAACGTAACATTTGAGCGAACATGTGTATCATCTGCATAAATAAAGACAAGGTCTGAACAGGCTGGGAGAACATCTGAACCACCGTGTGTAACATCGAATTTGGTGAGTCTCACACTTGAGCATGAGCCAGAGTCGCCTGCAGGGCGTGTTAAAGGACAGATTGCTGGGATTCACCCCGAGTTTCTGACGCAGCATTGTGAGGGCCAGCCTTGAGAATTTGCATATCTGCCAAGTTTCTAGATGCTGCTCTCCTGCTGGTCTGAGAACTACCTTTTGAGATCCACTGTTCTAAGTTTGTGTAACACCTATTTGTAAAGTCTGAGTGAGCGGATGAATATCTCCAAGTGTGTCTACCCTGCAGCCGGTGGCCACATGTGAATTTTGTGGCGATTGTTTTGCTCGTCTATGGTGGCGGATTGTCAGGAGTTGTTTTGTGAGAATCCTGACCTGGTTTGAAAGCCTACTGGGAAACTGCGCTGAGGACAATTTGGTTTAAACATAAAGTCTGAGACTGCTTGAAGAAGGCTTACAGTATCTCAGGCCACGTGGTAGGACCGAGAAGATGCAGCTCCTCTCTGGCCTCTTCTGAAGCTTTTATTGATTTCTAACAAAGGTGCATATGCAAAATGCAAAAATGCCAAAAGATAAGGTTGAAAGAATCCCAAGTTCCCGGGCAGATTGGATAGAGAGAAAGGCTGGGTAAGGGGGTTGCTAATAGATTGCTGATGGTGTATTTAGAAATGGGGGCAGGAGAAAACTAGTTCTGTCCCCCTAGGACAGTGGTTGTCAACCTTCCTGATGCCGCAACCCTTTACTACAATTCCTCATGTTGTGGTGGCCCCCAACCATAAAATTATTTTCATTGCTACTCATATAATTTTCTGTAATGTTATGGTTGGGGGTCATCACAACATGAAGAACTGTGTTAAAGGGTTGTGGCATTAGGAAGGTTGACAACCACTGCCCTAGGGGAAGTAAGCTAGGTTCCTAATCTAATTACAAATCACAAGTTGAAAGAATTTAGTCCCTCCCACCTGTTGACACTCCACACACAGGCCTAGTCCCACCAGTCAGGACCCCTCTGGGTTTTCTTCATCTTCCCTGATTTCAGTGAGCCCCCAGGGATGGCACTCTGTGTGGTTTCCCATGAATACCCCAGGATGTGTAGACTGAGAAGTCAACCTATCTACCTCCCACATCAGACATCACAAAAATTATCATCAGCTTTTGTATATTTAGTGTGTGACCCAAGACAATAGCTCTTCTAATGCGCAGAAAGACCAGAAGGTTGGACACCCTGGACAGCCTAGGTGCTCCCTGAATGTGCATTGTGCCATCTATAGAAGCACATGTGCATTTGAATGGGTGTGGAATGTAAGTCAACCTGAGTTCCATCTCAAGACCTTTGTGAAACATCTGAGAAAGCACGAATGAAGTCAGAGTAACGTGGAATGTCTGAGTGTGCACCAGGACCATCTGAGTAGACTTAACCCCTAGAAGGCATGTGTGTGTTTTCCACTGGAAGACACCAGGCAGACACATTTACAATAATCACCGTACATTGTGAGAAATGCAGCAATGAGTGTTCAAGGAACAAAAAAATACACAGAAAACCATAGCTACGTGGGAAGCAGAAGCCACCCAGAGGAGGGTGTGTGGGTGGAAGAGGTGACATGTGAGCAAAGCTGCTTAGGAATTCTTCAGGATGATGGGAAGGCGTAGGTTGGGGAGGGATTTCTGTAAGAGGGCACAGCAGAGGCAATAAGCAGAAGACGTGAAATGGCTTGGCATGTTTGGGGAGCCTCATAGAGTTTGAAATTTCTAGAGTAAAAACTATGAGACAGGAGGAGAAGGCTGAGGCTAGAGTGTTCACGAGGGAGCCAACCTTAGAAATCCTCGTGGACCATCACACAGAACGCAGAGACATTTTTCTATTTTTTCCTCCCAAGTAAGCGATAGAGAATCAATGGATAGTTTTAAGCAGGGAAGTCATGTGATTGGTTATGTTTAGAAATATCACTCTGGAGGCCAGTGGAAGATAGATTGGAAATGGAGCAGGAAATCTGCAACATCTGTTTACACCAGATGATAAGGTCTTAAATTATAGCAAACGCAGTGGAAATAGGGAACAACGTAAGAAGCTCTTTGAGGAGGCAGAAGTCAACTGGACTTGAACTTGTGTACTGCTGGGTCGTGAGAATCAGGTAGGAGTGGTGAGACGGGGGTGAGGGGAGGACGGGCTAGGCTGAGATGGATGATGTGTGGGCATCGGATGGTCAACTGAGGTATTTCTGCAGCATTCAGAAGGGGATGTTGTATACATGGGTCTGGGGCTAAGCGGATAGTGCCCGCCAAAGGCAGAAATTTGGAGATGATTTTTCAGTAACAATGAAACTCATGTGAGTGGTGCTGACTGGTGACTGAATGGAGAACAGAGAGGCTGGAGATAAGCAGCCTTGAGGGTCACGACACTTGCAGGGCAGACAGAAGAAGAGACCCAGCAAGGGGAAATGGGTGGGGCCATCAGAAAGGTAGAGGAGGGGCAGATGCCCTTGTCCTCATGAAACGGGGATTGCTGAGTTCTATCCTGGCTGTGCCACTGGGTACTTCAGTCACCTTGCTTCATGAATTTGCGTCTCTGGGCCTCCATTTTCAAATATGAAAAATAGAAAGACAGTCTTGATTGTAACAGAACAAGAGCTTGGTACATTCAGCTTTGCCTGTGGATGGGGGTTAAAGTGTGTCCCGACTTTCCCACGCTTGTTGCAAGGGCAGGCTCTAGAGTTGCTCAGCCCTTGGTTCAAAGCCTAAAGGTATCATGGACTAGGTCTTTGGTCCCGGGAAAATTACTTAATCCCTCTATGCCTCAGACTCCTATAAAGTAAGTCAAACAGTCCATATATATATGTCTGTGGGTGGGTGGGGAGGAACCCTGAGTATTTAAAGAGACAATCCATGTAAAGGAGCAGTAAATGGGGCAGAATAAGTGTCCAAACAGACAGATAAACACCCCCGTACCCTAAAACCTAACAACAGCAACAGTAGAACTCTATGAAAATTATGATGATGGAGGGAGTTCAATGAAATTATTTCTAATATCCCTCCTAGCCTGGTGCCCTTTGTCTGTGATATTTACGTCCTAAATATTGACTAGGGAGGATTTGTTTTCTGATTTCTGGCATGTATTGCAAAATTAAGAGAAAATAATTCTCATAAAAAAAAGAGGAAAAAAGCAGCATAAAATGCAAATATAGCCAGCCCTCCATATCCGTGGGTTCAGCATCCGTAAATTCAGCCAACTTTGGATTGAAAATTTAGGGGAAAAAATGAATGGTTGCATCTGTCCTGAACACGCACAGACTTTCTTTTCTTTTCATCATCCCCTAAACAATATGGTGTGACAGCTATTTACGTAACACTTACCTTGCCTCAGGTATTGTAAGTAATCTAGAGATGATTTAAAGTATACAGGAGGATGTGTGTAAGTCATATGCAAATACTGCACCATTTCATAGAAGAAACTTGAGTGTCTGTGGATTTGGGTGCCGTGGGCAGGGGGTGTCCTGGAACCAATTCCCAATGGATACTAAGGAACAATTGTCACTAATCAAAGGCCACTTGCACCAGAAAGTGCCTCTCCTTCCCTCATCCCCTGTGCCACATGGAATCAAAAAGGAATCTTCTGTTAATGACCAATAATAAATTGCTTCCTAGATCCAGTCACTGGAACTGGTAATTGTAGCAAAATGAGAAAGAGTTATGGATTTGGGAAAAATGTGCTGGCTGATTCTTTGTTTTTCTTTTCTTACACCTGGTCAGAGGGACTCATTGTTTCCCTCACAAGAATCACATTGTACAATTTTTTTTATATGCGCACTATCTAGAAACATGAAATTTATAAAAAGTGGGTTATTCGTATGGGTCCCCAACTAAATTTAGAACCCAACAAAGTGGAAAGAGAAAAGGGTTTGACTTAAAAAATGTCACACGTGGAAAGTGAGGAAGATGAGATCTCAGCTTTGGGGTGCCGGTGACTATTTTGCAATGCAAACTCCTTCTTGTCTCCATTTGCAGAGGCAGGCTAATGAGACCTAGTGGATTAAAGGCTGGACGTGGGAAAGGAATAAGAATTAGGTTTTATCCTCTGGTTGCTTTTTATTTAATTTGTGAAAAAAAACCCCTAGGATTGCATTTTCTCTAACGTTTGAGCTGCCTTACCTGCCTGTCCGCCACCTCAACTCCTCACCCTTGGCTCAGCTCGCCTGCTTGAAACGCAGCATGATCCCTCTCAACCACTAAAACACTGTAATTACTAGGAAAATATATTTTGGAGCACATATACTGATATGCTGGCATTTAAGAAATTTTAAGAAATTATTTTCTGATAAGACGCAGCATCAGCATGAAGATCTTTTTTCCTTGCAGAGTGTGTGTGTGTGTGTGTGTGTTCAGTTGGGATCCCAGCTCATATATTTTGAGGACTTAGAATAGCCAGATGTTTTCCCAAGTTCTCTATCATTTAATCCTCCTAGTTAGGACTGTTGTTTTCCTATTCTGTAGTGAAAGAACTGAGGTTAGTAGGGAAAGTGATTCAGCAAAGTCATATAGGGAAACAGCGGCAGATCTGCCTGATCTCAAAGCCCACGCTGAGAGCCATCGTATGATACTTGTGTGCACACAAAAGTATATGCGAGTAAACTGCACCTCAAGAAATGCACAGGAGGCCGAGCACGGTGGCTCGTGCCTGTAATCCCAGCACTCTGGGAGGTCAAGGAGGGTGGATTGCCTGAGCTCACGAGTTTGCCACCAGCCTGAGCCACAGTGAGACCCTGTAAAAACAGCCAATTGTTGTGGTGGGGCCCTGTAGTCCCAGCTACTTGGGAGGCTGATGCAGGAGGATCACTTGAGCCCAAGAGTTTGAAGTTGCTATGAGCTACGACGCCATGGCACTCTACCCAGGGTGACAGAGTGAGACTCTGTCCCAATAAAATAAAAGAAATGCACACAGATTGCTGCATGCATTTTGCTGAGCTTGCTGCTGGCCTTTTGTGCATTCTTTTGTTAATACCTATTGTCTTATGTTACAGCTAGTTCATATTTCTTTCATTCTTTGTCAGCTGTTCTTGATCTTTCTTGTGTGTTAGGGGATGGTGATGGGAGTCATGAACTTGTTGCGGATTTATTTAAGTTAGGACCTTTCTCAGGGGAAAATGTGCATGAATTTAAACTGAGTTAATACTCCAGTGAATACTTGTATAACATTATATGTTTCCCCCCGAAATACAATTTGAGTAGCCTCGGATTTCCCAGCCTCATAAGGCCACTCTTTTACTTACTACATAAAGGATACTACATAAAGGAAATTCATCAGCTCCTCAGAATGAGGGTTTGCGTTCAATGCTGAACCTTTGTTGCCTTATGTCACCTCTTGGTCCAGCTCCATCTCCAGAACCACTCTGGACAGTGGTTGACATATTTAGTGAGGAGCTGAGGATAATCTGAAGTAATTACAAAAAAAAGGAAAAAGAAAAACTAACAACTTGGCATCAGACATAATTCCTTTCCTAAATTTCTTATTGAACACTTGACCCCAGTGTCTGGTCATCTGTTGAATGTGTGTTGAAGGAGATGTGTATCAATGAATGGGTGATCAAATTGGCCGATTGATCTGTCTGTGGGCCAGCGATTGTCTTAGACTGTAAACATGGTTCAGAGGCTTATACTGCTTTGTATTCTTGACCTATAACAGAGATTCTGGCACATAGTAGGTGCTCAATAGATGTTTGCTTAATGAAATAAATACGTGCGTAAATGGTGCATAAACGATTATCCAATGTCTTGGATACATAGTATGATTAGATAATCTACCGTCCAATTCCAGATCCTTTGTGCAGGCACTATTAGTAATTAAGTAATTATGCCATAATAATAGGCATAGACAAGAACTTCCCAGGCACATGAGAAATTTGGTTACTCTATGAATATAGATGATACCAAATAAAGTAGAGTTTAGTTGAGGGAAAATATAAGCCAATGGCATTGTAATACATTTCTCCTTAACTTTAAAAAAAATCCCACTCTATGCCATCATTTAATCCCCCCAAATTAAAGTATACCTTTTACCTACTTTGGGCATTTCAGGATCCTTCCCATCTCCAAGAGGTCCTAAAGACTGAGAGGCAGGCTCACAACATCTCAGAAAGCACTTGGGCACTTGTCTGGTAGCCAGAAGTGTGAATTGTTATAACTATTTGTCCTTTTGTTTCTTTGATACAGAGAAAGGAAATACCCCGGGCAGGCTGCCTTGACTAACACTGTTGCTTACTGAAAATTTCCCCAGCCTACTTTTGTCTGAAGATTTTTCTGCTTTGGATCAGAGTGCAGGCTTTACCTGCATCCATTTGGTTAGGTCCACTTACGTGGCTTAGAATAGACCGCGCTGGTCTCCAGAGTCAGTGGTGTGGGGAGCGTGCTGTGGTTCCCATTGCATTCCAGTTTATGGGTCTCATCTCCTGTGTGTGGATTGAATAATCCTTTGCTCAAACTAAATTTCAGACAGTGTGGGAGAGTGGATTTTAGGGTTAGAAGACTAGAACTGACTTTGCCATTTGGCTGGCTGTGTGAATTGGAGAAATTCCTTAGCTTTTCTAAGCCTCTTTCATTCATCTGTGAAGATGCCTCCTAGCACGGATGTTGTCAAGATCACCTGAGATGGTGCTTAGTAAGTGGCAAGAGGTAACAGGACCGTGAAGTCCTAAACAGATAAGCATCTGTTAGCTCTCTGACATCATTAATGAGGGATGATGGGAGGACACCGCCAGATTCTAGCCTACTGTTCTTCTTTTAAGAAAATAGCTAATAATGTCAATGAAGTCCAATAACCACAAGTTAATTTTATATCAAGTTTTTGGACTTGATATAAATAGAATTATATACTGTTTGAGGTTGGATTTCTTCTTACTGTTCCTGTAGTTTTATTATGTTTTACATTGCTCTTACAGTCAAAATTTATCTGTAGTCTGAGCTCTTCAGTATTCCATCACTTGGTTTCCATTTTTTTTGTTTGTTTTTACAAACAGCATTCCTAGGAACATTCTTGTACATGTGTTCTCGTGTTAAAGTGAAAGAGTTTAAAGAAAATTTTTGAGTAAGAAATTATTCACATCTTTAGGCTTCCTAGATAATGTCCAGTTGTCTTCTTTAATGGGTAAAATGAGTTTAAGGAACACGTGAATTCCCATTTCTACACATTCTAGCCAACACTTAGTGGTGTCAAACTTCTTAAAATTTTCTAATCTGGAAACTGTAAAATGATATAGTATTATGGTTTTGATTTATATCTTCTTCTTTCCCCACCCCCCCCTTTTGTCTTATTTCTTAAGACAATTGGGTCTCACTCTGTCATCCAGGGTAAGAACAGTGGTGTCACTGTAGCTCACCTCAACCCTGGGCCCAGGTGAGACCCCTGCCTCAGTCTTCTGAGTAGCTGAGACTACAGGCATGAGCCACCACACCCAGATCATTTTTTCTATTTTTGGTAGAGATAGTGTCTTGCTCTTGCTCAGAGTGGTCTTGAACTGACCTCCCACCACAGCCTCCCAGAGTGCTGGGGTTACAGGAGTGAACCACATGTCCGGCATGGCTTTTCCCTATTACAAAAAAGAATGATTATTATTAATATATTCATATACTATTTGGATTTCACTCTGATAGTGGATTTTACCTTCTTTTGCATAGTTTTTGACTTGATTGTTGTTCTTTTCCTAAGTGACTCGTTGGTATTTACAGTTTTTGAACACTAATGATTTGTTAGTTATATGTGTGGCAAGTACATATCTTCTCTAAATTTTGATCTGGGTTTTTGCTTTTTGAAAAATATTGGAACACTTTTTATTTTAAATTTTATTGTGGTCAAATTTAGTGACTTTTAAAGTTGGTTAATGCTTTGTGTGTCTTATTGAAGAAATAATTTCTCACCCTATGCTCATAAAATATTTTCTTGTAAAAGTTGTAGACTATTACTTTTTAAGACTTAAATCTACCTGAAATTAATTTTGGTTTATGATATAAAATGGGGCAAATTTAATTTTATTTTTTCCTATGGATAATAAGGTCTCCTAATGTCAGGTTTTGTTATTGTTGTTGTTGTTGTTGTTTTGAGACAGAGTCTCACTTTGTTGTCCTTGGTAGAGTCCTGTGCTGTCATAGCTCATAGCATCCTCAAACTCTCGGGTTCAAATGATCTCTTGCCTCAGCCTCCCAACTAGCTGGGACTACAGGTATCCATCACAATGCCCGGCTATTTTTAGAGACAATGTCTTGCTGTGGCTCAGGCTGGTTTCCTGAGCTCAAGCAATCCACCTGCCTCGGGCTCCCAGAGTGCTAGGATTACAGGTGTGAGCCACTGCCTCAGGCCTCCAATGTCAGTTTTTTGGAAAGGCCATTATTAGAAAATCCTATTGACATTGCAGTCCTAGCTAAATCAAGCATTCAATTTCCATTTATATGCAGATCTGTGTCACCAAATAGTATTTTAGAGAAGGAAATGTTATCACAGCTCTCATTTATTGAGAGTCAGTTTTTGGTTAGGGACTATACTGAAAGCTTTTTATGCATTGTTTTATTTAACCCTCAAATAATCTGTTTAAGGTTGGTGGGTAACTGTTCATTTTATCCCCAGGTAACTGATGAGTAAATTGAATCACACCTGTGAATTGCATAAATTCATAAATTAAGTAATCAACTGTTCCTAGTAAGGGGTTGGAGACTGGAAATGAACTCTATAGTACAGATAAGTGTATACTGCAAGGCATCACTTGAGAAATCATACTGTATCCTTAAAACTCTGATTTTTTTTTTTTTTTTTTTGAGACAGGGTCTCACTCTGTTAGGCTACAATGTAGTGGGATCATCATAGCCCTTTGCAAGCTCAGACTCCTGGCCTCAAGTGATCCTTCTGTCTGAGCTTCTCAAGTAACTGGGACTACAGGCATATGCCACTGCGCCCAGCTAATTTTTCTATTTTTTTTTTTTTTTTTTTTTTGTAACCCCATATTTTTAAAGAGATTTTTTAAAGCCTTTAAAGTTTTTTCTTTTTCCCCTCTGGGTAAGATGGATACAAGTACACTTTCTGTCCTGCTTTGCTCTGCCATCTATGGAAACCTTTCATGGGGTATTTTACCAGAACCCTCACCATTAATAAGGAGTAATGAATTCATCAGACTGTAAACAGAAGCAGTTCTCTGATGCAAATTCACGTAAGGAATGATGCAAAAGCAAAACTATTTACTATTAATCACAGAATAATAATCACCAAGAGTAAATGTGCTTCTTAATGCCTGTGTTTGGATTATCTTTCTACAGCAGCGTTATAGGGTCTTCCTGTTACTATTGACCTGGGTCAAGACTGCAAATGAACTGCCTCTCATAATAAATTTAACCTATGGCCAATCACCCCACTGGACACAAGAATTCTTTTGATTACTGTAAAAATTACATCTATGAAGGAAATACCTGATCACTAGAACTGTTGTCTAGTCAGAGATCTCACCTCTTTATGGAATGACAAAAGCGTGCCCTATAAATACATCTCAAAATAGTGATACCTTTGTACGTATACGATTCATGCCTCAGGTTCCGGAATTAAGACTAATTAAAAGTTTCTTCTACCTTTACATACCCCCCTCCTACAGAAACATGAAGAATAAAATCAAATCTTAATTGCCATTAAACTAGGGACTCGCAACGTATTTAAAAAATATAAAATGATTTCTATTTGATAACTTAAAAATAAGTAAAGAATTCTCTGAGAGACTCATGAGTCCTTAAACTTGCCAAAGTGAAGTTATCTGTGAAACCTAGTAACAGAAATACACTTCTGCTTTGAAATTCTCTTAAATTCTTAAAAGTTTTGTTTAAATGCCCTTTATTGTCTGGATGATCAGTCTAAATTTTAAGAAGTAGCAAATTCCTGAAGACCAACACTTAAGGGAAATTTTCTTGTTAGTGCTGTGTTTTCCGTTGGACTTGAGTTGGCTGAGTTTGTTTGTGTGCCTTCATTCTGACATGTTTAAAGTGGGGACAATCATATATCAAGAACATGGCAGAACCGAATGAGACCTTAGAAGTCATTTATTTCGGAGATTCTCAAAGTGTGGTACATGTGTCTACAAGACTACTGGGGGGTCCTCAAGGTCAAAATTATTTTCATAACAACACTAAGATGTTATCTGCCTTTTACTCTCATTTTCGTACGTGTGTGTATAGTGATCTTACCAGAGGCGACAGGGCCTGTGATATTATAACAAGTTGAACGTAGTAATAGACAGCATTACCTAGTTGTTTTCTATTTATTATATGTGAAAAATATCTCCACAAATGTAAGATTACTGCTCTTTTTGCAATTGTTTTTTGATTTAGAAAATACAGTATTTTTTATAAAATACTTTTTTAAGGATATAAAAGTATAAATTTATTTTACATTGGGGGGGAAGAGATGAGAAAGAGAGCAGGGAGTGAGAGAAGGGAAGAAGGAGGAACATAAAATATGTTTTTAATGTTAACTTAGAATGGGTCCAGTAAGGTTATACTTAGTTAATATGTCAAAATTATCAATAGTATTTACCAATACAGTAAAGATTGGTTGATGTTACCCACATAAACAACAACAACTCTTTTCAAACCTCAATAATTTTTAAGGGTATGCGTAAAGGATTCCTGAGATCAAAACAATTTTTTTTCCACTGAGGTATGATATGCATATATAATTACATATATAATTTACCTTCTTTATTATTTTTAAGTTGTAATGGATATATTTATATTCATTTTATTCCTTTCCTCTATCCCTCCTGCCTCTGGTAACCACTGGTCTAGTCTCCATTTTCATGAGGTGCCCCTCCCCCCTTTTTTAAGCTCCTGCATATGAGTGAGAACGTGTGCTATTTGTCTTTCTGTGCTTGGCTTATTTCACTTAACATAGTGGCCTATCATTCCATCCATATTGCTGCAGATGACATGATTTCATCCTTTTTTGTAGCAATATAGATCATTCATATTCCTTTGTGTATGTATACCACATTTTTTTAATCCATTCACCAATAGGCACTTAGGTTGATTCTGTTTCTGGCTATTGTGAATAATACTGCAATAAACACGGGACTGCAGATGTCTCTTTGATATATTGCATTTCTTCCTTTTGGAGATCCCTAGTAGTAGAATTACTGAACCATATGGAAATTTTATTTTTAGTGTTTCAAGGAACCTCCATGCTGTTCTCCATAGTGGCTGCACTAATTTACATTCCCACCAACAGTGTGTGGGGGTTCCCCTTTCTCCACAGTTGCACAGACTATTCTAACTGGGGTATTTTTTTGATTTGCATTTCTCCGATAATTAGTGACATTGAACACTTTTTCATAGACTGGTTGGCCATTTATATGTCTTCCTTTGAGCAATGTCTATTCTGATCATTTGAACATTTTTAAATCAATTATTTATATTTTTGGTTCTTGAGTTTCTTATATTCTGGTTAGAAATTCCTTGCTGAGACCTAAAACTTTGAGAACCACTGATCTACTGTCATTAAACAGCATCATTTTGCAATAGGGAACTGAGACCTAGACTTCCCCAAGGGCAGAGTGGATGCATTTAAATCGGCATTTTACTCTCCTCTCTCTTTTGACATTCTTTATCATATATTTCATTGTTTATCTAACACTGTGTGCTCTTAAAAAGCCAGTGCTATACTATTTACTTCTGGCTTGTAGCACAGCTATAATTACACAAAAAGTATTCAAAATGTACTCATTGAATGATTTATTATTATCAATTTTTTATTCAATCCTAGCTGTGTACATTAATGCAATCATGGGGTACAATGTGCTGGTTTTATATGCAATTTGAAATATTTTCATCAAACTGGTTAACATAGCCTTCACAGCATTTTCTTAGTTATTGTGTTAAGACATTTATGTTCTACACTTAGTAAATTTCACATGTACCCTTGTAAGATGCACCGTAGGTGTGGTCCCACTGATTACCCTCCCTCCACCCATCCTTCCCCCTCCCCTCCTCTCCCTCTCCCCTTCTTCTTGGGCTATAATTGGTTTCATAGTAGGGCTGAGTACATTGGATACCTTTTCTTCCATTCTTGAGAGACTTTGCTAAGAATAATATGTTCCAGCTCCATCCATGTAAACATGTAAGAGGTAAAGTCTCCATCTTTCTTTAAGGCTGCATAATATTCCATGGTGTACATATACCACATTTCATTAATCCATTCATGGGTCGATGGGCATTTGGTCTTCTTCCATGACTTAGCAATTATGCATTGGGCTTCAGTAAACATTCTGGTACAAATATCTTTTGGTGATTTTTGGTCTTCTGGATATATACCTAGTAGAGGAATTATAGGATTAAATGGCAGGTCTATTTTTAGTTCTCTAAGTGTTCTCCAAACATCTTTCCAAAAGGAACATATTAGTTTGCATTCCCACCAGCAGTGTAGAAGTGTTCCCTTTTCTCCACATCCAGCATTTCTGCTTTTGGGATTTTGTGATGTGGGCTGCTCTTACTGGTTAGATGATATGTCAAAGTAGTTTTGATTTGCATTTCTCTGATGATTAAGGATGATCATTTAAAAAAAAATCATAGTATGTTTTTCAAGGGGTATAGGTAGCAGGTTCATGCACAAAACACATGGTGTTAATTTTTTAGCATTTTCACAGAAAGATCAAGAATAATTTAGTAATCTGCAATCCTACTTCCTAGGTAGAAATGTATACATAGATTCGTACCTGATATTGAATACTCTCCAAGATATATTGCTAAGGTTTAGTGTGCTTCCATTTGTGTGATTTCTGGAAAAATAAACAATAACTTGTAAACAGTGGTTATATCTGAATAGTGCACTGTCAGTTGGCATGAAGGAAGAAAAAATAGTCTTTTGCTTCTTGAAATATTATGTTCATGTGTTATTTCCGTAATTACAAGCATTTTAGTAAGAAGCCTTAAAATGTGTGTACACACAAAAAGTTATATAAACCTTTTGACCCAGCAATACAACAATTTGGAATTAATCTTATGGGAATAATTAGGCATGCATGCAAAGGCCTGGTCCTAAGGTACTCTTTTTGAATTGTTAATAATTGTGAAGAGCTGGATCAACTTCAGAAGATGGGCTTTAGGAATTGAAGTTCATTATTTAAAGTCATATAAAAGAATATTAATGATATATTGTTAGATGGTGGCCCTTGAAATAGTATGTGCATTGTATAGATACCAAATTTGACTAGTGGTGGGAAAAATGAGTGATCTTTATTTTCTCCTTTATTAAAACAGAAGTATCTATTTCCTAAGTGCTCTCCAAAGAATAGGTCTTGCAGCTTTCAGAAGAAAGCAATGTAGAAAATAAGAAATAAGAAAATAAAGTAAGAGTTTAGAAGATCTGCCTCCTCAGGGTAAATGAGTCTCCTGATAACATTATTGGAATATCTGATTCTACATTATTTAGCCCAATTCTATTTCATAGTTTAGTGATGTCGGTACTCCTTTACTGACATGCAACAGAATTCCTCTACAACGGATGCATTCCTGAGATGCTTTCTATTTAATAGGCAATTCCTTTCATTGACATATTTTGGAGATGATATGGCAAAATATTTGGGCAACGGTATATTTCTCTTATGCCTATATTTGTACCTAAACAATGTGAAATAATTGATGCAATTTGATATGATTTGTCTATATTCTGTTGGTACCAGTCTGGCATTTTATAAATAGATGTTATTTATTTTGGTAAAACCGACTATGAAGCACCATCAGTTACTTTGTGAAAATCCCAGATACCAGGTGGCAACACCCTACCAGCCTGGTTGTAAAAACTACCCATTGTTATTTTCTGAGTCTCCCTGACCAGAGAGCAGTTGCGTGCTGGAATTTATCTTTGCTTCACGTGATTGAACCATATCATTTTAAGGCACCCATCAGCCCAACCAGGGACCCACTTATAACCAGACATTTTGAAGAGCACCTAATATTAGAAAGTCTTTGTAGTAGAACTGAATAAAACTTATTCTCTCAAATGCCAATATTTTCAAGTAGATACACCTTTGCTTCCACCTTAGCTCTTCCCTGTAATGTGTTTTATTTACACAAATCGAAGCTCAGAGGCCCCCCTGGCATTTCCCTGCCCCCTCTACACACCTATCAGCAGCCGTACCTGTCACTTGATCATCAAATTTAAAGGCAGCGCGGTTTTATAATCCTATTAAATACCCCACCTGCATGTTTATTTGTTGAACACCTAGTTGACCACTCAAAACTTGGTATATCACGAAAGGATGTTAAAGATAACTTGTCACATTCTGTCATTTCTATATTATGAAGCATATGTGTATTTATATTTAAACACACAGGCAACAGGTACTCCACACACAGAATTAGGGAGTGAGTAGGGAGGGAAATAAAAGCTCGTTTTCATAAATAGCATTCAGCTGAGCTTGCCCGTATATGCTTTCCTTATGTACTTAGTGTTGGGTTCATATTTTGATAGGATGCAAATTTGGATTTTAGGAATTTGGCTACTGTTTCCATCTAAAAATATCCTCAATTAGCAGCTTCGAATGCAGACAGTGTTGTTAGTCGTCTTTCGGATGCTTTAGTACAGAAGCTGTTGCTTCCTGCATTTAATCATTGTTTCCTCCTGGCATGTAATACCCGTCCTGGCGTGCGGAACTCGCGCATGACTCCTTGGTTACCCTAAGCAGTGCAGAGCTGAACTTGACAGTTTCCGTATGGGGCCTCACACTTGGGGAGAAGTGTGGGAACAAGAACGCTGAGAGTGCACTTTCCTTCCTCCACATCGAGATGGGAAGTGGTGCTGGCAGCTGTCTAACTGTGTAACATCTGAGCAGGTGTGTTAAAACTTCGTCTTCACACTGTCAAATGCCAGGTGGTGCCTCTCGCTTGTTGGCTTGTTTATCATTTATGTTGAAAATAAACCCAGCAGCAGCTGGGTCCTGCCAATTCACCTGGGATAAGGCAGAAACTGACCTCACCATTCAGATGTTCATCTGAGTAAGATTTGTGGATATTTGCACTGAACATGGCTTAAGGGGCTTGAAGGTGAATCCTTTCCTCCAGTTTTTTACTTCTCCTTTTGGAAAATCATGAGGATTTAGGGCTATTTGTTGACAATCATATACACCTGGAACCTCATGGCTGTCATGTTGATGTAGACATCCAAGTTCGGGAGGTGTCAGAATGATAATCAGAGGAGGGAAGGGAAGTGGGAAGAAGAATTTTATTCTCTTACTGCTGAATCCTTAAGCATTTTAATCTTTTCTTACCCTGGAGGATGTTTTAGTAGCCTCCACTGTGAACCCCATATACTGGTTCAGATTTACTCGAATCTAAACCAAACCCTACTGAACCCAGCCCAGCCCAGCCCAACTCTGAGAAATCAGGTCAGTGTTTTTTGTACATTTACACCTTCCCTCTGTGAGTGCTGTTTGCTCTTCAGAGAAGCAACCAGAATGTGCTACGAGTAAGGGATATATGACTGTTATTTATGTTTTTAATTTTTCTGTAGGAAATGGATCTCTCATAAGAACTAGAAAATTTATCATCTCAAGATCTCTACAAATGGAAATTCAAATGTACCCATGAAACTGCAATTTGCATTCCTAATGGGAATTTTTACAACTTCTTAAATATTCTAGTATTGAATATGCTTGGGGGAAATGTCGTGGTGTTACGAAAGAACAGAAGAAAATCAAAGCTTTTTCACATGCAAAAACACAAACCAAAAAGAAATACCCCAGCCAAATCCTACAGTGTTGATAGAAAACTGCATTTCTTTTCATAAGAAAACTTTTAAAAAAAAAAGAATTTATATTTTTCTGTAGAAACTTGAGCCTCTCTGGCTCTTTTGGTTATGTGGCATAATTGTGGGGAGTCTGGGCAGGTCTCTGCCCGGCAAGAACCGTCGGGGAGTGTGGAGGGGTTGGCTGCAGAGGCTGTGGGCAGAGAGGAGGGCCCGGGACTGGGAATTGGCTTCTCAGGAGACAAAGGAGGAAGCACAGCTCAGAAGGGGGCAAAGGCAGTGACCAAGCAGACCAGAAGGGGCAGATTATGTGGCTCCGCAGGAGGTCAGGCAAGGAGCAGTGGAGGTGCCCTGAAAAGCAGACAGGAGTCTGAAAATATGTATCATTGAAGAAATCAGGAAGGCAAACAGCAGCATCGTCTGGCTGTGCTTTCTATGGTGCATTCAGTAAAATCCAAAATCCTTACCAGGACCTAAAGAATCCTACAAAATCTAGCTCTGGCTTTCTCTGTTAGCCTCGCCTCTCTCTACACTCCCTGTTGCTCACTATGCTCCATCAAATTCATCCGCCTGTGGTTTTTCCAAAATGTCAAGGTGTTTTACAACTCAGAGCCTTCCCTCCTTATGCTGTTTCCCGTGTTGTAAAACACCTTGACATTTTGGAAAAACCATCTTCTTCAATTCAGTGTTTAAGGAATCCGTCCCCAGCACACAGGCTTTCCGCGCACTGTCCCCTAATTTGGCGGGCTCCTCCTTCTCCTTCAAGTCTCCATTCAGTGCCTTCTTCTAAGAGGCCTTTCCTGACCTCCTAATTTATGTTAGAACCCCTGCCCAGTTATACTCCATCTCAGTCTTATGGAAACCTGTGGCTGCTTTTATCATGCTTATTACCACATGGAATTCTTTGTTTGTGATGTCCGTGTTACCCATTGGACTGTAGGTTTCATGAGATGCAAGGACCAAGTATGTCTTCTTTATCACCCTGTACTCTGCACCCAGACTGTTGGTACTCAGTATGTGTTGAATTAATCGATTTTAATTAATTTTGAGAGCGTTAATACAAGGAAAGGGGAGTACATATAAAAACAAAATATGTGCTTGGGACGCCTGTGTGATCAAGAGAGCCAGGAAGTACTAGGCAGCATGGTAAATGCACTACGGTTAGAATTGAGGAACAGGATATTGATCTGGCCTAAAGAATTCCTGGTTTCTAGAACTAAGACATCAGGTCTTTTTTTTTTTTTTTTTTTTTCAAGACAGAGCCTCAAGCTGTCCCCCTGGGCAAAGTGCCATGGATTACAGCTCACAGCAACCTCCAACTCCTGGGCTCAAGCGAGTCTCCTGCCTCTGCCTCCCAAGTAGCTGGGACCACAGGCGCCCGCCACAACGCCCGGCTATTTTTTGGTTGCAGCCATCATTGTTGTTTGGTGGGTACGGGCTGGGGATTCGAACCCGCCACCTTAGGTGTACGTGGCTGGCGCCTTAGCCGGTTGAGCTATAGGCGCAGAGCCAAGACATCAGGTCTTAACATGAACATCATCAAAATTATTTCATGCCTAGTCCCTTAAACATTGAATTGAGTGTTTAAATTCTGAATAAATAAAGACATAATTGATCTCAGAGCCTAAAGGTGATTGTGGTGGGAGGCAAGAATCATGTGGTCTTGGACGGAGTACAAAGAAGGCTCGTGGTTTATTAAAAACCCTTTTCCTAAACACTTTGGCCACCTCCTCTCTAGAGAGCTTTTTAGCATAATCCATCTTTCCACCAAGCTTAGACTAAGCTCCACCCCCTGGTGCTTTTATAGAATCTCCTTTCATTGAAATTGTATTGAAATTTTATTGTATTGTATTGACATATTCTCTCTCTCTCTCATTGTTTTGTATACTTGTCAAAGCAGCTCTATTCATTTTTATATATCCAGTGTTTAACAAAATGCCTACATGTAAAACAGTGAATTCTTCCTTTTTCAATTTCTATTGCACTTAGAGTTAGGGACAGTCTGATCTCATTGTTTTATCCTTTCTGCTTTGTCTTTCTACCTAAATTATAAATTCCTGGGGAGAAGGGATGGGTTATGTCTTACCTGTCTTTGTATCTTCTGCCTTCCCTAGGAAAGCATCCAAATAGAAGATACGCTTCCTTAATATCTGTGGACTATTTACTTGGACTGATTGATTGGGAAGGGGCATGGACCACTACACAGAGAAGAACAGGGGTATTGATGTGATCCCTCTCCTAGGTGCATGGGACAGACATTATTAATCCATCACAGCACTCCTCCTTCCCGACTCCTCCTCAACACTATGTTCTGGGTAGTTACCACCAGGCCGTCAGACTTGTCACACAAGATGAAACCAAGTTCATGTGTAGATTGAAGTCCTGGCCACCAGAGGGCCTGACTTCACATTTGGGCTTTGCTCCTGACTTCCATGTGGACATGAGTTAGACAAGAGACCACTTTAATAGTTCAGTTTTCATTTAGGAAGCTGGGGGAGGGGGATAGCTATGCTTGCCTCATATGTGTTGAAAGTATAAGATGTGGCATAAAAAGTATTCATGTACTTAATTCTGTGGAATGAAGTCAGAGGGAAAGAACACAAACAAGAGAAAGAGTGAGGCCAATCTGAGGCTGAGAAAGCGGAATCTTCCTAAACTGAGTTTTGTGCTAAGTAACAGTCATTAATATTTCCTTTGGCACTGTTCTAATGCTTTCATGTATTACTTCATCCTCGCAACAGCCATGTGCCCTAGTGCTACTCTCATCCCCATGATAAGTGAACAGACTGAGACCCAGAGAGGTCAAGTCACTTGCCGACAGCACAGACTGGTAGATGGTGCATCAGGCAGGATCCTAGCAGGGGACAGATACTTCAGATGCTTAAATCCGAAGATCCAGGAAACAGACATGGCTTTGTGGAGAAGGTCACTTATAAAAGCCCAGGGAACGTAGCTGGCCTAAGGTGGCCCAGCAGGCAGGGAGGAAGGCACTGCGGGGAAGGAGAACAGGATGATGTGGGGGGATTTCGGACCTCACTCTCTTTCTCCCTGTGGTCCACACAGGCCAGCTCCTGAGGACACAGAACACAGAGGGGTAGATCTGGAGGCAAGCAGCGGTGGAACAGGAACTTGAACTTCACCTGATTCCAGGTGAATTATAGGTCTGCCTCTCTAAGCGCAAAGTCCTTAACTAGGGCGGGTCCCAACTTGACAAAGGCCCGAATGGTCAGTGAGGGGTTGCTGTTTTCCCCACACTGGTTGAGAAGCACAGTAGGTGGACGCTGTTGGACAGGCTTCTCTGTAGGGGAGAGCTGAGGACTGTCTGTTAATGGTCTGCTTTGGATTAACTTCCTCTGCCCTCTTAAGAGGTGGCAGAGAGGTCTCCTTTTTATTTTGTTACCTCTTGTAGCTAATTATGTTTCTCAGAATAGTCTGAGCCCTGTAGCCGCTGGAGATGACTCTCTGGGTAACTTCAGCCGCACACTCCAGGGCCAGCCTGCGTCTGATTAGGCTGCCTCGTCACGTCCCATCTCAGCAGTACAGGAAGGACATTCATTTATGACACCTCACTCCATTTCCACAGCAAAGCCCTGGTGAAACAAACGGCCTCACTCACTTCTGGAAGACGGCTTTCTTCTCTCTTACTGGGGCTTCAGGAGTGCAGAGGAAAGGAGACGCCTGAACATTTCCACGGCTCTGTGTTCCCAGTCTGATTCATAGAGCCTTGGCTACCTGAGTGAAGAAGGGTAGTCATCCCTAGCTCTGAGAGCAGTGGGACTGATCTCACCACGCAATTATTTATTGAGTGCCTACCATGGGCCCACACCGGGGCTACAGTGATTAATATGACAGATGTGGTCTCGTTACACTTTCAGAATTTTAAAAATACAAGTTGCCAGTTGAGATTGAAAGAGATGTCTTTCCTCCCTTTGAGAATATGAGCGGGGACAAAGAATCAAGCTTAAAAAAAATTACAGATGTGAGAGAGACATAAAAACCCATATTGCATACAAGCCTTTTTAGCAACACTACATGAAACCTGACAGTGAAATGTGCATATATACCATATGCCACGTGTGCATTGTGCTTTTCTATCAAATAACTTGCATGTACACTTAGCTGCATCCCGTCTTAATGAAAGGGATTGCTTCCTTTCTGTGTGTTCAAAGCATTCTTTCAATTTGACTAGGAGAGATAACAACAATAATAGTAAGTCATTCTGGCAAGTGTGGTGACTTTATGCTGAATTCCAGGTCACTCTCACTACTTAACAGTGGAGCTCAGATTATATCGCTCACTACTTAACAGTGGAGCTCCAGTCCTTTACATCTTCAGAGAATGAGAAGGAAGTTTTTATAGGAGCACAAGACTTCGAAGCTGCTCTAGGAATTGCTACAAATCCAAATATGGCCAAATGTCAACATCATCTAGGCAGCTCAATGAACAGTCACAGAGAACTCACCTTCTGTGAGGCAGGCAGCCAGGAAAAAACACGTGGCTGAGAGTGCAGGATTCTGAAATCAGATGTGTGAAAATATCAGACAAATAGTTCAGTCTCCAGAATCTCAACATCCTTCCTTTTAAATGGAAATAACACCTCTTCCAAATGTAATTGTGACGCTCAACTGATGTAACGCACCCAGCGCAGAGCCTGACGCACCACATGCACTAGTACATGCTCCTAAATCCCACCAGCATTCCCACAGTCACTCTAGTGTTGTCTGAGCCCTCTTCTCTAATGAAGTAGGGCTCTGGGATACGAGGTTAACTCTCAGTGGTGGTTTTGCTGGACACTGTCAACAGAGACAGAATTTGTTAAGTCTAGTAAGAATTTCAAGGGAAGGGTATAAAGGAGCAATCCAGACAGTAGCCAATGTGTGAAAGACGGTAAAATGCAATGTTTAGAGGAGAAGGTAGAGGCTTAGTCTAGAGCAGTTACCTAAGATACGGTGTGGCTGTCGTAGCTCTGATTCACCACTAACCTTTCAGGACACAGACAAGCAGGAAACTCATAAAGGCAGGCACTGACCTGCAGGGGGCAATAATGTTCAAGGATCTTAGATGCCACTGCACACATGGGACGTAGGTGTTGCCTGGCTGGGTTCTGGGGATCTGGGTTTAGTGGGGACTGAGCTGAGGGAGCCAAAGAGAAAGCACATGACTAGCCAGGAGAGAGAATGCACCTAGAGTCACAACTTAGAGAACAAATTTACCTTTCTGGACAAAAGGATCTGAAAAATAGAGGGGAGTGAATGGAGCAGGAGATGAGGACAAGGAAGGAGGAAGCCAAGGTCTGGTCTGTGAACTGGGAAGGGAGGCCTAGAACTCACTCTCTCTTTGGGTTCTGGCTACATGTTTTTTGAGATTAAGATGCATTTTAGCTGGACCAGCAGAAATTGCAGAGCACTGAGAGCAGCTGGTAGGCAAGGTGGGGAGGTATTATGACGGCTGCTCTAGCTCATACTAAGGGGGTTCCTTTTGAGCCTATAGACAATCTTGATCATGCTTTTGTTTAGGAAAACCACCTTTAAACACTTCACTTTATCCTCATGGTCCTAATTAGCTGCCTTCCCAGCTTGGCTCTTGCCACACCATGACTTATGTTTCAGTTATCTTTTCCCATGACGTTCTTCCTTCTTCTGTGAACTTCCTTGAAGGGCAAACCCTGTGTCTTACTTGGACTTTGATGTCATTAAAAAAAATGGAGACAAGGACATGGAAGATAAAGTTCAGGTTTACATAACATCCCTGAGAAGTTTTTTCTGGAAACTCCTTTTTTTTTTCCTTTTGAGAGTGTATGTTTTTATTTATTTATTTATTTTTATTAAATCATACACACATAGATCATGTATACATTAATACATTTATGGGATACAATCTGATTTCATATAGAATTAGGAGCACTTACATCACACTGATTAATATATACCTCATCTCATTTACTTAATGTGTTAAGACATTTATACTCTATACTAATAGATCCGACATGTACCCTTGCATTATGCCCCATAGGTGTGATCCCACCATTCACTCTCCCTCCATCTGACCTCCTCCTCCCCTCTCATTCCCCTCCTCCTCCTTCATCTAGGGCCATACTTAAGATCTATTCTTCATATGAAAGTGTGAGTGATTATAAATTGGTTTCATAATAGTACTGAGTACATTGGATATTTTTTCTTCCATCTTGAGATACTTTACTAAGTAGTATAACGTAAACGTATAAGAGGTAAAGTCTCCATCTTTTTTTAAGGCTGCATAATATATCGTGGCATATATATACCACAATTTATTAATTCAGTCATGGGTCGATGGTCACTTGGGCTTCTTCCATGACTTGGCTATTATGAATTGAGCTGCAATGAACAATCTGATGCCAATATCTTTGTTAGAAAGTGATTTTTTGGTCTTTTGGACATGGGCTTGGGGCTTAGGTAGCAAGTTGCTTCTCTCTTATACTAAAGTCAGGTTCCTGGGGATGAGTCATCCCAATTGGGCATGTGGCACTAGAAGCTTCCTGAAAGTTCTTTTTTTGTTTCATCTGTCTCCTCCACCTTATGTTTTTGTTGGCCTGTAGTATTCAACACGTATTTAGTAAAGGAAAAGCTGGTACTTCTTCTTTGAAGGAAAGTTTTCCAGTGGGGCCTTCAGAGTGATGCTTTAGCTTTGTGTTGTGGGGTGGTAAGATACTTTAGCAGTGTGGCAGCTGACCTGATCTCTGGGGAGTAAACCATCTCACACTGCACTGCTGGGGCTGAAGAGCAAGCCCTGGCCATCGGATGTGGCCAGTGGAGGGCAGCAGAGGGCTATAGAGTCTGGTCCAGTTTCCCTGTGGAGGCCGTGGAGTTATCAGGACATGTCCCTCTCTATGTCAGAGTGTAGGGCTGACAGCGGACCACCCACCCAAGAAGAGCCAACAGCCCCTTGGGAGAAAGATTAGGCTGTAGGGAAATTGAGGAGCTGACACTCTTGAAAACTCTGAAATAGATTAGCTGAGGGGAAACCAACAGGAAAGTAGGAACTTTGAGCATTTAGAGAAAGGCCTGCCTAGCAGTATTACTCTGCAGATCATGAGAGAACTTGAGGAGTTTCATGAGACAACTTCCGTAGGACCTCAAAGAGAACCTCAACTGGTCTTTAGGCCCTTCCTCTAACTTAGAGAATTATTGGCTGTAGCGGTTCTGGACACTGTAATAATGCCCCCCTATTATTCTTCCCTACTTCCCTCCCTTCCCAAACCACCCATTTCTGCCTCATCTGTTGTTCTGTAGTTAGCTGTGGAAGCCAGTACCAAACCTAGGTGAAATCTCAGCAGCCTCACTGGTGGCCATCCAACCTTCATTTGTGGCCATGAATAACAGAAGTTAGGAAATGTTTCTTCCTATTTTCATTGAGATTTGCTTACTGGCTAAGAGATGTCTCTGGGGTCTGTCTGGTGGCTAATTTAAGCCACATATCGTCATGCCTACAGTGATGTTGTAGCCTTCTCTTACTATGGTTTCTTTACACTTATGATAATAAAAATGGTCATCCATCACATGTGAGAAAGAGAATCTCTCACAATTTATTTTCTCTTCCTCCTCCATTGGTGTCTTCACTCTAGCTGTAACAGCCAAGGGAATCAATGGTTAAGAGTTCCTGTGGTTGGTCTAGATATAGCTGCTGATACTGACATTAGGCTTTGTGATTTATTTAAAAAGAGAGATAACATTCAGATGTCCACATTTATTTTTTTCAAGTTCATTGGTCAGTTTTACCCTACCAATGTCTTTATGCTTTAATCATTTATGGTTATTATTTCTCAAGGTAGCCTCAGGAATACCCTTGTTGGCTGCAGCTTCATTTCCTGGGAAGGTATCTTTCTAAATGACGTAGCCTTCCCCTTCCTTCCATAGTGGGTTAGCAAGAGGTAGAGTTGAATGAATAGATGGGTCAGTGCCTATTGTAAGTGCCATCTCCCTGTTTTGATCCTAGGAACTTTCCCCTTCTTTGGTTAAACAAAGGAGATGTTACCATTATATTTTTTTCTCATTCAATAGATGTGAGTGTGAGGTCATCACCAAAGGAAGCATTTGAGGACCAATTAGCTCACCACGCATTCTACTTGGCTTTAGAATCTCTATGCCTTGGGAGAGAATGTGACCCTGTAAGGCCCTTCCTATTCTATCAAAATTTAGCAGCTTTTTTGCCCTCTCACTACAGTCATATCCTTTGCATTGGATATATTGATATTATTCTTGGTGGCTTAGAGGACAAAATTAGAATTCATCAGTGAATAGCTATTATAAGGAAACTTGGGTGTAATTTTAAGATGCATTTTCTTTTTTTAATTTCAAATTGAGAGTACAAATCTTTAGATTACATTGTTTTCACTTCCATGGTAACGTTCCCGTCATAGTAGAGTCCTTCACTCAGGGGGTGTGCTGAACATGCTCACCCCGTGCACTTTAGGTGAGATCCCGTCAATCACCTTCCCTCCCACCAATCACCTTTCCCCCCTTCCCCCTTCCTCTTCTTCCTTCTCCCTTGCTATACTATTTCATGTGGGCATGTAATTGTTTATATATTGGTTTCATATTAGTATTGAGTATATTGGATTTTTTTCTATTCTTGAGATACTTTACTAAGAAGAATGTGTTTCAACTCCATCCAGGTAAACATAAAAGCTATAAAGTCTCCATCTTTTCTTGTGGCTGAATAGTACTTCATGGTATGTATACATGTGCAACAGTTTGTTGATCCATTCATGGGTTCATGGGCATTTGGATTGCTTCCATGACTTGTCAATTATGAATTGAGCTACAGTAAACATTCTGGTGCAAATGTCTTTATGGTAAAATGATTTTTGTTCTTCTGGGTAAAACCTAGTAATGGAGTTGTGGGATCAAATGGAAGGTTGACTTTTAGTTCTTTAAGAATTCTCCATACTTCTTTCCATAAAGGTTATATTAGTTTGCAATCCCACCAGCAATGTGTAAGTGTTCTCTTCTCTCCATAGCTTCTGCAGTTTGGGGACTTTGTGATGTGTACATATCTAACTGGAGTTAAGTGATATCTCAGAGTGGTTTTGATTTGCATTTCTCTGATAATTAGGGATGATGAGCATTTTTTCATGTGTTTGTTGGCCATCCATCTGTAATCTTCAGAGAAGTTTCTGTTTAATTTTTTTTGAGACAGAGTCTCATGACGTCACCCTCTGTAGAGTGCTGTAGCATCACAGCTCATGTCCTGTAGTGTCACAGCTCACAGCAACCTCCAACTCTTGGGCTTAAGCAATTCTCTTATCTCAGCCTCCTGAGTAGCTGAGATTACAGGCACCCTCCACAATGCTAGGCTATTTTTTTGTTATTATTGTCATTGTTGTTTAGCAGTCCCTGGCCAGGTTTGAACCCACTAGCCAGGTGCATGTGGCTAGCACCCTAACCACTTAGCTACAGGCACCGAGCTGCAAGTCTCTTGCTCACTTATAAGTAAGGTTGAGAATTTTCTAAGTTAAACATGCCTAAAGATAAATAGATCATATTCACAAGGGGGTGAACTATATTGGAGCTTAAGTAGGGGTGAAGCCTACTTTCCACCACTGGTTCTCCCTGATAGCCAGATCAGAGGACCCATGATGATAGCCTTCTAAAATGGGTTTCTAACAAGATTCTATTGATATCTGGAACTTTAGCCAGTAGAATAGCACAATGCAGTTTAAAAACAGTATCTATCTGCTTCAGAGAAGTTTCTGTTCAAGTCTCTTGCCCACATAGAAATGGAGTTATTTGGTTTTTTTTTTTCATTGATTAGTTTGAGCTCTGTGTGGATTCTAGTTATCAGACCTTTGTCAGAAGCATAACCTGCAAGTATCTTCCCTTTCTGAAGGCTGGCTGTTTGCTTTATTTACTGTGCTCTTGGCTGTGCAGAAGCTTTTTAGTTTGATCAGATCCCAGTAATATAATTTTGGTATTGCTTCAATTGCTCAGAGGGTCTTCCTCATAAAATTCTCCCAGACCAATTTGTTTAAGAGTTTTCCCTGCACTGTTTTCTAATATTTTTATAGTTTCATGTCTTAAGTTTACATCTTTTATCCAGTGATAATCAATCTTTGTCAATGGTGAGAGATGGGGGTTCAGTTTCATTCTTCTACAGGACACCAGCTGGTTCTCCCAGCACCATTTGTTAAATAGGGAATCTTTCCCCCACTGAATGTTTTTGATAGGTTTGTCAAAGAGCAAATGACTATAAGTGTCTGGGTTCATCTCTTGGTTCTCTATTCTGTTCCATACATCTACCTCTCTATTTTTGTGCCAGTAGCAGGCTGTTTTGATCACTATAGATTTATAGTATAGCCTGAAGTCTGGTAATGTGATACCTCCTGATCTGTTTTTATTTCTGTATAGTGTATTTGCTATTCAAGGTTTTTTTCTGATTCCATAGAAAATGAGGCTAAAATGAGGCACTATTTTTTCAAACTTTATGATGATGGTGCCTTAATAGGGATTGCATTAAATCTATACAGATGTTGCCCATCAACCCATGAATGGATTAACAAATTGTAGTATGTGTACACTATGGAATACTATGCAGCTATAAAAAATGGAGACTTCACATCTTTTATGTTTACCTGGGCGCAGCTGGAACATATTCTTCTTAGTAAAGTATCTCAAGAGTAGATAAAAGAGTATCCAGTGTATTCAACACTACTATGAAATAGGTATATAATCCCCTACACATTCATAGGAATGGTAAAACATAACTATAGTCCAGAAAGAAGGAGAGAAGAGGAAAGAGATAGGAGGGGGGAGACTGGGAGGATAGAGTGTTTTGGGGAGGGGATCCAACCTACTGTGCATAATGCAATGATACATTTCTATGCTATTAAGAATAGAATATGAGTGTTTCTGTCACAACAAATAAGTAAGCAAGGAGATGGTTATATTAATCAGTTAGATATAAACACTCCACATTGTACATCAAATCAGCACATTGTTCCCCATAAATGCATTAATGTACATGGTTATGATTTAATAAAGAATTAGAAAAAATAAAAACAGTATCTAACTTCTTTCTGCCAAAGAATTAGCATTTGTTGAGCTCCTAGGTACCAGGTATTGGGTACATCACGCACTTCATAGCCTTTCGTGCTCACAGCAACCCTGCTAGGCAATAATTCATTCTTTTCATCCCACAGGTAAAGAAACTGAGACTCAGAAGGTTTACGTCACTTGTCCAAGTTCATATCAGAACCCAGATTTGTAACCAGATCTGCCTGAAGGGCTATCTTTCAACACATCCGGCCATCTTTTATAAAGAAAAAAATAGCCTATGCCTAGCAAAGCTCTGTCCTTCTGAGTATTACTATGCATGTTAGTCACAAGTAACATTTGCAATAGCAATTCGTGCTCAAGGAGCAGTCTGTGATGCTTTTGCGATGACTGTAGGGTAAACCTAGCTCAGCTCCCTTCCACACTCCCCTCAGAGCATGTGTACAGTCAGTCCTCACGTTTCATGTCAGCAAACAAGTAGACATGGTGCTCAACGAAGTTGAAAAATAATTTACCATCTCAGATTTACAAGAGTGGCAAGGATTTTACAACCAGCTATGCTGTGAGAATGAGCAAATAAGAACAATGAATTCTGCCACGAAGTAGCGGCTCTTCCCCTTGACGTTACAATGACTGAGACCATATCTCCTCTTTTCAGATATAAGATCTGCACTAACTAGTTCTCCATGGTATACACCTGTGGCCGGGACTCGAGCATTATAAAAGTGATCCATGTAACCTGTTTGTACCCCCTAAATCTTTTGAAATAAAAAAAAATTTTTAAAAAAGATTTGCACTGGACAAGCCATTTGAAGACTGATTACAAATGAGGCCATGAGAATATAGTTAAGTGATTTCGTTAATTTGTAGTTTAAAGAACTGAAAGGTCAGAACTACCCCCAAGGAACTGGGAGGTAGCATTTCCCAGGGCTATCTGGAAAGCTGGAGCCTATCCAGTCAGCCTTTTGGTATTTATTTCCTTTATATGAAACAGACATTGAAACTTGTTTTGTATTCATTTGTTTTTCAGGTTAGCTCTTGCAATTGGCATTGAATGTGCATAGAGGGATTTTTCGGAAGCAGCATCTGAGCTTTAACAAGGAATCTTATCTGGCAGTCTTCCCTGATCTGTCACTGAAGGCTAATCTCACCGCAGGAGCACTGTCATACATCATAAAGATATATACCCTTTCCAGGCATTCTAAAACCCATTCATCTCTCCTTTGTTTTACAAACATTGACATCGTCTACAACTGTTGGCTTTAATATTACCAGCAAACAGTTAATTGCACTTGCTATGTGCCTGGCATGGTTCTAAGAGCTTTTTATCTCCCAAGAACTCTGATGATTCTCATTTTCCAGAAGTGGTAACTACTTCAAGCATTATTATTATTTTTTTCCTTATTAGAAGAGAAAAAAACACAAGTTGAAGCAAAATACTTCCAAGCTTTCGAGTGGATATTCAATTTAAAACAAAACAAAAACAGCTTCAAGGAAGTCTATTCCCAAAGCTACTTGTAGAGTCATATTTACTGTTCACCTTAGTGTTCAATCCCGTTTAACAATTTTTGTAGCTAATCAAAATCAATAGCTCTGCTTCACTAAATTTGAAATAATTGAGATCCCTATGAAGGACAGCCAGTTCTAAGGCCAACCTAGGGTAAACTCTGCATCGTAGCTGCTGCATTTGCAGACTACTGGACTTCCATCTTCCTTAACACCTGGCTGATTTTCCTTCTGGTACCCAGTTAGCAACTGGTTGCCCCCAGAGACTGCTGTTTTTCGGTTCTGTCTGGAGGAGCTGTATCTGTGTTCTTCTACTCCTGTTCTCAGAATTGCAAATAGTCACTTTTAATATATGTGGCTTTGTCTTAAGTACAGTGTTTTGAGGGCTTATAAAAGCATTCTTTGCCTTAGACCTTAATTTAGCTTCAATATGGTACATTCAACTGGGTTTATGCCAAAGAATTAGTGTTTCTGAAACTTCTCAAGGACTTTGTTATAAACTATTCCCCCTAAGAGCCATATTCATATATCTCTGTAGTTCCAAAATTCTAAATAGAGTTCCAGGCTCTAAAGTTGTGACCAAGCATTATAAATGTGAAAGTCCCTACGAATTAGAAATATTAGATATCTGTACCTATAAATTAGTCTCAAGGCCTTCAAGACACCAGGATATAGAACATTTTTATAGTTAGGTCTCCAACCTTTGAAATCAGATGGCCTGAGTCTGGTCTGGCCAGTAATAGCAAATGTGAGTTACCCAGGGATGGACGGGTGCGTATAAAGTAGGAGTAGGGAGAGGCGGGGAATATGTGTATGAGGGTGTCAGGGCCCGGGACTGGCCAGGTCTTGGGCCCAGCTTAGGTAGGTTCTGGATGCGGACCGCTAAGCTACCTTGCTCAGGAATAGTTTCTCTTAGAAGCCTGAGGGCTATCTACTTTAGCTGGAGAGAGAGAGAGTGTGTCTTAGAGAGAGTAAAGCAGTCTTCTTAGAAAGATAGATCTTAGTCTTTAGTAGAGCTTGGTAATTTTCAGCAGAGAGATGCCGTGCTGGTGTTCCACAGGCAGAAGAGGAGACAGTCAGAGTAAGCGGGTCCGTGATAGAATGCGCATACCTCTTGTCCGTCTTCTCCTCCAGCCTAATATAAGGCTAATCTCGTACCTCTCAACACCACAGGTGTAGAGACTGCCAATTCACCACTGCTCTCATCTCTCGAGCTCTCCCATGCTAAATCCCTCTCCATGCCCTTGTCACCAAGGTGTTCCATTATTGAGCTATACAGGTGTTTCTTGTAACACTCACTCCTCCTAGCCATAGGCTATATGGGCTGCTACATGAGGGGAGTGAGATCAAGTAGGAAACTGGGAGTCATTTCAAGAGGATGAGGGATGAGAAGTAGAGGAGGAAGATAAGAAGAATTAAATCACATTAGACATGGTCGAGGATAGCAGCCTAGGGAGCAGGTGGAGATGAAGATTGACAGTATTTGTAGAAAGAGTTGTTTAGGGATTTTTTTCTGGGATCTAGAAAAAATAAGCAGTTTGGAATATTGAGAAGTTTCTTAGGAAACCTGAATGCTGTGTCTAGAGCTGCATTTGAAGAACAACTTTGACCTCTAGTATTGAAGAACCATCTGTAACTTACATTGGAATACCAACTAGAATAACCTTTTGTAGAGAAGGTCTAAGGAAGAAATGTCTCACTAGAATCATAATTCTTCCCATCCTTATAAATTCAAAGAAGTGCCTTCCTTTAAAGGATGATACATGTTCTTAAAAGTGAATAGAAGACATTTTTCCTTTGAGATGTAATAATGATCCTCTCCACCTTTCCAAATGCTGCTTTCAAAGTCTAGTAAACCTGAACCCCTTTCAAGGCAGCAGTTAGAGCCCATTTTTGGAACCCAGCAGAATGCAGTTTAATGTGATCAGAGGGGGACATTTGTGCTGTTGGTATGCTGAACTTATAATCTATGATGTCTTTCCAAATATGTAGATAGATATTATCCATTTCTTTACCTAGGTCCATGTAATCTGCAGGGTTGAAAAGTTTCTCTGGTGAGAGTTTGGAAGGAAATGATTTCATAGTACTTTGTTTTATAGTTTGATGAGGGTCATTCACAACATAACCCTCTATTAGGAGGAATAGAGTAGTTAAAAACAAACCTGAGTTAACCCAATCAATAGAGGATTATGAAGCACCATCTTTTTCTTTCTCTAACAATACAAATCTGTTGTTCTCTTAAGGCTGATACAAAGCTTGTCTGTTCCCAGATACTAACCCTGACCAGCTACACTTAATTCTGCCTAACCTATCATATGCAGATATTATATCATATTAATCCCTCTTATATGTATCACATATCAAAGATATACATCTGCACAAAAGGGCCTCTAACTACACTTTATCGCAGTAGATTCTGAACACCAGAGGATAGAGTTTCTTGTCCTCTAGTGCTGTAGTGCCCCATGCCCTCTTGCCCACTACAGAGCACACTCTAGGGGTCCAAGAAATCCTTGTTGAAAATTCAAGACTGACCATGTCAAATGTTGGCAAAGACAGGGAACAATTAGAACTCTTATTCACTGCTAGTGGGAATATGAAATGGTACAGCCACTTTAAAAAACAGTTGGCAAGTTTTATTTTTTATAAAACTACTGTATGATTCAGTCATTCTATCCCTAGGTATTTATTCAAGAGAAATGAAGGCATATGCCCACACCGAGACTTATACAGCACGTTCCTAGTAGTGTTATCTGGAACAGCCCTGAACTGGAAACCAGCAAAATACTCATTTATAGGTGAATGGATAAACAAATTATGGTATATCCATACGATGCAGTACTACTCAGTGTCAACAATAAAAAGGAACAAACTATTGATATAATAGGATGGATAAATCTTAAAATATACTGATTTCAAAAGCTAGACAACAAAGAGTATATAGTGTATGATTCCAGTTATGTAAAATTCTAAGAAGTTCAAACTAATTCTGTATGATAATAGATCATCTCATTGCCTGGCGATGAGACAGCAGAGAGAAGTAGGTCATAAAGGACAACGTGAAAGTTCGGGGTGGTGTCAATGCTCATTATCTTAATTATGGTGATGGTTTCATAGGTACATACGTATGTCAAATGTCATAAAATTTACACTTCATGTATGTTTGGTTTATTTGCTGGTTTATACCTCATGAAGCTGGAAAAACATATTTTTAAAGTATCCTGAAACTATTCTGTATGCAACATTTTCCCTTCAGTCTGTTTGCATGGTGAGAAGCTCCCTTCTGCTTTGAGACCATCACGCAGGATAACTCTGAGCAGTTTGGGGGTGCTCAGGTCAGATAGTGCTCATATGGGCCACTCACTGGCTATGTAATCTTAGTAAAGTTCCTCCGTGTCTGTATTGCTTTTTATTCTATAAAACAAAATTAACAAGATGACAACCTCACAGAGATGTTGTAAGAATCAATTTAGATAAAAGTCCAGTACTTCATAAATGGTAGTTATTACGTGTATTATTGCTAAGAATTTATTTTTTATGAGACTGTAACTCATTCACTGAGAACTTTCTCAGCTTGATTTTAATTCTGCTGATTACCAGCCAATTACTGAGAATAAAACAACTAACAAAGAAAAAGACTATGTGTGAAAAAATATAAATAATACAAAGTCACTGTGGGTGTCTATCGACTTCTTTCTCCATCACCACGTGCATAAGCTGAGTTGGCAGCATATGAGTGAGTGTGTTCAGACGTGGTAAGTGGAGGATGGGATAGGATAATCCAGGGAATGTTAATCAGGGCAAAGTGAGAATTAATAAACTGAGCAGTGAAAAAGTACTTGGAAAGAATGGGCTATGGTTCTGACAGGTCTAACTATAAATGTGAGCTCAGCTGCTTCCTATTTATAGACGAAGTCCCGGACAGGTTATTAAACTCCTATGAACCTGGGTTTATTCATATGTAAAATTAGAAAGGAGTGCACACATCACAAGTGCCTTACAAGAATAGATGATAACAATATTACTATTAGAAATATTCAAAGACAAATATATGCTTAATGGTCCTACTCCCCTTCTGGGTGAGGCCAATTCCATAATTAATAATGATAAACATGTGATTTAACTCGACTTTAATGGTATTTTTTGTAATTACCTATTGTAATGCTCTGGTAACTCATTCTGGAATAGCTGTGTGCATTCATGCGGGGAAACGTGAGATTACCTGATCTCTTGAATCCTCTCATGAGTATTTCTTTGAAGGAGAGAGTCCTGGCCACGTTTGAAAACTTCTAAGTTCAAGAGCGTTGAATAAAACAGTATTTTTGTTGAAAAGTAAAGCAGGTGCCCCAACTCAAGCCTCTAATTCCTAGGCAACTCCAAATTCCTTGGCCCCACCTGTGTCTTTTTTGGTGTCATCAGTTTTAAAGGGGTCACCTGAAGAGGACTTCTGGGACTCAGAAGTTCTGTTAGGGAAATGGAGGCAGAAAGTGAGCCAGAGGGAAGAAGAATGTGGGGGGCTTTCCCTAAGGAGGGAACCGGCTCCTGAAGGCTTTCCCTCAGATACACTCCCAGGTATGAGAAGTTTGCTAACACCTTCTTTTTCTTAGCTAACTCAGAGTCTGAGAAAGGCATCCGTTTTAACCTAATTTTTCCAACGGGGAAGTGAGTCCTAGAGAACTAGGCAATGAAGAACTTTTCTTTGAAAGGAAATGTACACTACGGACTGTGGGCGCTTGTGATGTATCGCTGTAGTTCCATCAGTCGGAACAGAAGCACCACCCTGGTGGGGTATGTTGATGACGGGGAGGCTGTGCGTGTGTGGGGGCAGGGGGTACGTGGGAAATGGCTGTACTTTCCTCCCAGTATTAGGATGAACCTAAAACTGTTTTTGGAAAATTATGCCTTAAGGAAAAAAATTCACTGGGGAATTCTAGTGCTTGGTTGGATTTTTCATCCCTTCTCTGGAACGTTGCTGTGATTTGAATGATGTTAAGTAAGGATTATAGTTTGTATTCTCCTGAACCTTAAGTTAGGCCACCAGGTGGATTCCATCATGCTACGAAGCTGCGCAACCCAGTTAGTGTTTAGCTGCGATAGAGACCCCTGGGGAAGCAGGCTCCAGTTAGGAAACTGTGCTATGGAAAGATAAGCCTCAGTAACAGGCTTAGTAATGCAATGAAGTTTTTCTTTTCTATATTCAGCATTCTCCCCATCAATACCCACTTTAATCCACTCCTGACCCCCCCTTACCACATGTGGTATCTGTCGCCTCATATAATACAGGCTTTTGAAATCTATCCTACATGTAGTACTATAATATCATTTTCCTTTTAATAGGTGTAGTTTTCAACTGCTGGGAAGACATAGATTTAATTATTTTATGTCCATTATGAAAGACCATTTTCCGTGATTCAATCATCTCAACACTGTAATTTTTAGTGATATGAGAAAGCAGGAAAGTAAGCAGGTTACGTTTGGTCTCCGGGATCAGAGGGAACTGCCTTTGAATTCTCGCTTCACCTCCCCAAACCTTTTGTCATTGGATAAGTTTCTTTAACATAGGCTCCAATTGCTTTACCTGTAATCAAAGAGCAATAATTGAATCCACTCTAAGTGACGATGTGACATAGATAGATGTTTAACGTGGTGCGTGGCAGAGTGAGCGAGCACCCAGTAATGAGTAAATATCAGTGTTCAGTGTTTTCAGTTTAATATTTCCATTCACGAATGATGGCTATCGTATGCCTGCTATCAAGTATCCCTGTAGGAAAGTGAAGGAAACTAGAGCAAAATAAAAACACACTTGAGTTATATAGTAGTGTGTTCCGATAGTTACAAACCCAGGCTCTGAACGTGGACAGCCTGAGCGCAAGTCTCAGCTCCGTCCCTCCCTCCTTTGTGAATTTCATCAAGTTGCTTAACCTTGCTGCACCTCATTTTCTTCATTCCCAAAATTGGATCGATAGTATAATAACCATCTATTGGGTAGCTAGGAGAATTAAGTGAGATACACCCAGAAGGCACTTGGAGCATAGAACTGGCATGCTGAAAGCATTCAAATATTTAATTACTAATATTCAAGGATAGTCAAGGAAATCACAGATCATCAACAGCCTAACTTAACTCAAGTTCAAGTTTGGGGTTCCAGGAAATCTGTAGGAGTTCTGTATAAACCCTAAGTACGCATCCATTAAAAGTTTGGACCTGCCTGCCAGCCACATTATTAAGCTTTTACTGGTTGCTTATGCACCAAACAGAAAATTAAAGTTTATGACTTAAGGAATTTACTGTTTAGTAAAAGACGTAAGCCTAATAATAAATATAGACACAAGCCTAATAAGGAAATCATTTGAAGACAGCGTCAGATAATATAGTCCAAGTACTAAATGATGGGGTATGGTCTGTAAGAACAGTAAAAAAATGAAATATCGATTTCAGTCGCTCAGACCAGCTAACAATGACCTATGGAGAATATGGGAAATGACTGAGAATGTGGAAGATGGTAGGGATGGATTTAAATTCCAGCTCAAGAGAATAGCAAGAGCCAAAGGGATGTAACTGTACAGGGCCTGGCATTTGAGGGGGGCAGCAGCTGGTGAATTAGGTAACCACCCCACCCCCATTCCCCCAGGATCAAACAGAGTATCTGTGAGCAAATAGTTCTGAGTGTGGGATGTGGGGTAGCCTCTAAAGAGCCAAGCTTAGGCTCAACTCACACCTTTCTAAGTATATGGATTAAATGCTGTCCTTTTTTTTTTTTCTATCCATATTTCCTAAACTAAAAGAAATGCTAATTCGCCAAAGTCCTCATGGGTCCACATTGGGGAACACCCAGCCCTAAACAGGCAACATGATCTATTGGCGTGCTGGCTTAGGACCAACTTCTGGTTCCCAGGGAAAGTGCTTTCCACTGTTACCACATTGCCTGCACTTATTTACTATGATTGCCAACCCTTCTCCTAAGGGTCTGCTTATTTCTGTCCCTGCCAGGCAAATGACCCAGGGTTGTTTTGTTTTTTCCTACCGAGTGTGTTTCTTTTTCTCTCTCACTTTTACCGGCTACCTTAAGATCAATGAAATGTTATCTCCCACCTAAATGGAGCTTCCAGGATTGCTCTCCTGTGCTCCCTAACACCTGCTGGTCTGGAGTTTATGTTCTGGTGGGTTGTGTTCCTGAATCATGTAGGTCATTAGAGCAGAAACATGTTTTCCTTCTCCTCTGAGTCTCCTCTGGCTTAAAGGGTAAGATCTTGTGGCCGCAGGGGTCCGTCCTTGATAAAAGCCGAGACTTAAATCCTCGGAGAACCCTGTTTGCCAACACCTTGTGTAGTTATTTTCACCTTCACACTTGTTTCTCCCTCCTGCTCCTGTCTGCCCCACGGGTTCCTAATGAGAAAGGAGCAGCAGGAAAGTCAGGTAAAGCCCACGTGTTTCCACACCTGTGGTTTATTTTAGATGGCTGTGCTGCAAAGAGGCGGGTCAGAAACTCTGCAGACCAAATGCCAAAGCAGACAGCATGTGCTGTGATTTTAGGTTAGAGATTGAGCTAAGTTTCTATGGTAAGCTTTGTTTGATCAGCTTTAATTTCTCTCCTTCCCCTCTGAGTAGGCGTAAATTACTTTGGAATTCTTTTCTCCTCCTCCTCTCCTCCTCCCTCCCATTTCCCTTCACAGCCATTAGTGGCAGATGAATAGAATTAGTGGGGAGTCATTATCTCGTCATCATCTCTTTCACCATTTACCACCAGCCCCTTTCCCTCTAAAATTTGAGATCCTCCTTGCATGTTGCAAATTGCTGCAGAACGCCCTGAAGAAATATAATATTCATATGCACAGCTTATGCTGTCAGTGTTAGAGCTGGGAGAGTTAGTGCATGCATGTTCATCAACTCTGAGACCTAATTCACTGGGGATGATTAATTTGGGAACAAGAAAAGACTTAGGGATGATCCTTTTCTGGTCCTATCTGATGCCATTCAACACATGTTTTGCGTGACAATATCCTTTTTTCCTCTGACTTTAAGATGCTCTATCAACCTAGTGAAGTTTCCAATTTCTTTACCTTTCCTTACCTATGTACTATGAAATCTTTTACTCAGAAATCCTTTCCTTCCTGTTCCATTTTTGGTTATCAAGGTTAATATGTGTTTTTTCATGAATTGGGTTTATTCTGTTATCTTTAAGAGCTTTTTATGAACTTCATGTATGAAAGTATGTTTTGTTATTATAAGTCATAATTGCATGATGAGGGCTGGAATGTGTTTACCTGGCTCCTCAGAGGCAGCTTCTGGCTCTGACTACCAGTCAAGGTGCTCTCCGCACAGAGCCTGTTCCCTTGGGTCTTAAGGGCAGTCAGAGAAGTGACATCATTCAGCAGATTGGGGGGCAGATCTGGACAGAAAGATGCTTTGCCCCTTGGGCTTGGGAAATACATATTGGCAAGATGAGAAGCAGCTGGCAGGGAGAGGAACTGTGCTGGTTTGAAGCACTTCCAGGTGGGAAAGAAAGTCAGGGAGCTAGAAGGATCACAAGTCAGTAGGAATGAATGTCGGGTGGACAAGGAATACATCATTGGATAGAAATAGATGGAAAAAAAAGGGAAAATTAAAGAAGGAGAATACAAAGCACAATCAAGGACACTGCTAGAACCATACTCTGCCTTTAGGGAAAAAATTAGAAAATTAAAAAATTAGAAAAAGGTGCCGGTGCCTTTGTGTGGAAGTGATCCTGTATTGAAAAGCACAGCATGGTGAACAGCGAGTGGGCTGTATTTTAGCTATTGTTTGCTGCTTTGGTTGAGTGTCCTTGTGCAGGGCAAAGCCTGCATACTATACATAGAAGCCCAGGGTGAATAGCTTTAATAGTAGTGGGATAGCTCATAGTATGTGTTACTTCTAGAATAACTGGGGGAACAGCCAATGCCTGTCATTCACCTCTGTATGATTGTGTGTTCCCACTGCTTACCTCCCACTTATAAATGAGAATATGTGGTATTTGATCTTCTGCTTTTGACTCACTTCACTTAGGGTAACGGCCTCCTGTTCCATCTGAGTTGCTGCAAAAAGCATTATTTCATCCTTTTTATGGCTGAGCAGTATCCCATGGTATAGATACCACATTCTCTTTATTTAGTCACCAGTTGATGGACACATACGTAGATTCCATATCTTTGCTATTGTGAATAGTACTGCAACAAACACACGAGTGCAGGTGTCTTTTTGATCATTTATTTTCCTTTAGGTACTCAGTAGAGGGATTGCTGGATCGAGTGGAAGAACTATTTTTAGTTTTTTGAGAAACCTCTATACTGTTTTCCATAAAGGTTATATACTTTATATTTCTACCAACAATACATAAGCATTCCCTTTTCTACACATCCTTGCTGACATCTATTGTCTTTTGATCTTTAATAATGGCCACTCTGACAGGACTAAGATAGTATCTTTTAGTTTTAATTTGCATTTCTCTGCTGGTTAGTGATGTTGAACATTTTTTCATGTTTGTTAGCCATTTGTATGTTGTCTTTTGAAAATTATTCATATCATTTGTCCATTTTTAAAATAGGGTTATTTTTTCTTATTAAGTTGTGTGAGTTCCTTGAGATTATGGGTATTAGTCCTTTGTGAAATACATAATTTGTGAATATTTTCTCCCATTCTGTAAGTTGTCTGTTGATTTTTACTGTGTAGAAGCTTTTAGTTTAATTATTTTAAGTCTCATTTATTTTTAGAGTTGAAGGAGAGTGAAGGATGAAAAATTACTTACGGGGTATGATGTACAGTTTTCAAGTAATAGATATGCTAAAAGCCTAGATTTCACCACTGTGAAATATATCCATGTAACAAAACTGAACTTGTACTCCCTAAATTTATGTTTTAAAAACAAACTGGAAGGAAAGAGAGGAAATATTCTGCCTTTGAAATAGTGTTACATTTCTTTCCTCGGGGTTTACAAAGTCCTGGGATATCTGTGCCTGTTTTGATCCCCAAAATAGCTCTGTGAGTGTACTGTTATCCCTACTATGTAGATGAACAGACAGGTTCAAGAAATCAAGTTACTCACAATTAACAAGTGGCTGAGTTAAGATTTAAATCTAGATCCTCTGATTGTAAATCCTGAGCTTTTCTGCTGCACTAGGCCACCCACATAACCCAGAGATAGAATAAGTGAGGCTGTGTGTGAATTATCACTCATCCATATGTGTAATTAAGTTATGCACATGCAGTAATTAAGACAACTCTGTCATCTTGTCTATCTCCATGTAACTGATATCATGGAATTCAGGGCGTGGGTCAATAGAGATCAGCGTTCCTGCCACCAAGGTGATTTGGAGAAATGCATTCCTGTGCCTCAGTTTCCTAATTTGTAAACTGAGGCCAGTTATGTACCTTATAATTCCCTAGCTCATTTGAAGTCATACTCATATTTCTAAATATTCAAATCCACAGGGCAGAGGCTCTGTTTCATTTACTGTTGTGTCCCTAAAGATTTAAAGAATACCTGCACAAATAGATGTTTAATATATGCATATAGGTTGAAAGAATTAATGAATTTGTGGATGTGAGGGCTGTCTGGCTGTGACATGTCACCCCATTGATTGCCAGGGTTGATTTGGCTGATCTGGCTGGCTAGGTGGGTGTCCCTGTACTCCCTCACCACTCCATGTGCATCCCTTCCAAAACTGCGGGCTCGATAGAAGAGGACGACCTTCCCCGATAGAGGAGGACTGTTCTTCGGTCAAGGGGATAGGAGTAGTTGCGCTCCCCTGCTAGAACTTCCAAACAAGCTTTCAAGGTCCATTTGTAGGAGAACATAGGAAAAAAAAAAGAATTAATGAATTTGAATGTTTACTATATGCTGGGTGCTGTACTAAATGCTTAACAAATATTACTTTATTCCTTATCACAGAGCCATAGACTAGGTACAATGACCTCCATTTTACAAATGACAAAATCAAGATGCAGAAAGTGGAATGACTCATCAGGGGTCACACAGCTAGTGAGAGGCAGGGGTGGGATTCAAACACAAGATGGTCTGTTCCTAAAGCTCAGGGGTCCTCAAACTACAGCCCACGGGCCACATGTGGGCCGCCAAGGACATTTATCCAGCCTGCCGGGTGTGTTTTTGCAGCCGCTGCCTGTCCTGCTTAGCAGCCAACTCATCCCGGGGCCCACAGTCCGGCCCTCCAACAGTCTGAGGGACAGTGAACTGGCCCCCTCTTTAAAAAGTTTGAGGACCCTTGCTAAAGCTTATGCTCTTAGCCACTGCAATTATTGTAAGGACTAAATAAAATTAAGCTGTTGGACCTAACAAAATGTACAACAGAGAGATTCTCAATTAATGATTACTTTTTTCTTCAAATCTAAATCCAAACATTATGATAGTTTTTTAAATGTCTCTGAGTAAACAAATATAAAATGTTTTAGTGGATAAAGAACCATAAGCTTAATTTCTGGAGTCAGACTCCTCTCCTCTTGTTTTTGGTAATGGCAATTTCTCGGGGTACTGTGTGATGACTTTTTTTATGCTCACACACCCCCCTGAGCTCTGGCAGTGCATGCTTTCACAGGCCTGCAGCATGGGAGACAATGATGCTGGCTTCTTTCCAAGGCTGTAGAGGAGCAGACAAAAGTGACTAACGTCCCATATGGTGGTGAACACGGTTTTGTCTTCATAATGTATTCATCCCAGGAGGTCCCACAATAGGATTCTTCCATCTATTTGTTGCGAAAAAAATATATTTCATCACCTTTTGGAAGCAGAAAATATGATACTTAGAAAACATGGAGTAAATAGTTGTAAGAAATTCTAATGATTAAATCAGAGTTTCAGGAATCTCCATTGCCTTTAATAGGAAGACTACTATGTCCCAGAGCAATAGAATAGACACAGAAAAGTGGCCACAATTTATAAAAAGCATCAACTTGAATTCTGCCAAACCCCATCTACAGTGACAGCCTGGGGAAAAAGAATGAACTTTGAAATAGAAATAAATACATGGGTTTTGTAACTTTTATCTTGGGTAAAGTATTATCTTCTCTGAGACATAACAGTCCTCTGTCATTTGAGGGTGATAATTTTGCTTCACAGGCACTGTGTGAGCACAAAAGCAGGCAACAGATGTAGCACACCTAGCAGAATGCCTGGTGCTAATGAGTGCCCTGTGGAGATGGGTTTCCCTGCAGGGCTGACAGTGTGGGGGATAGACCAGGAAGACACAGAGAGTGAAGAGGCAGCATGTGACACTTGGATTGTAAGTGCCGTCATTATATTAACTTTGGTAGAAATAGAAATGTAAAATAAACATTGTATATTCACTGTAATTGGCCAATGAAATGACCAAGTTTTAGAAATTGATAAATTTTATACTTAGAGTGGTTGTAAGCTCACAGCAAAATTGAGTAGCAAAATACAGAGAGTTCCCTTGTCCTTACCCGTGCACTCTAGAATGGACATTTGGAAGTAAAAGATGAAAAGTGGAATCTAGAGTGAGGTCTAGAATCAGGTGGATCCGATGATCTGAATCAGCTGGAGAACCTTCCCTACTCTGAGCCCCACCTGAACACCACACATTTGCCATTCAAGGGAATTAAAGAGGCAAAGCTTGTGAACCGGGAGAGGCATAGTGTGAATACAAAAGGAGCTGCAGGGGTGTCACTGCCCTTTGCCTACCCCCCACCTCCTCCTCTGCTCTTCTCTTTTTTTCAGGTAAAGGGCTCAGGCTTTAAACAGTCTCATAAAAATTACTTTTGGAGAATGGATTTGGTTTTTCCTAGAAGAACAGAAAATATGGTTAATAAGTAGAGAAAATAGATGCCTCAAATGGACTGACACTAGTTTGCGTTTCAGTCATTCAGCAAGTGTTTGTTGAGGTCTACTATATCCCACACTCTGGTTGTTACCATACATAAGAGATACCAGTATTTGAAAAGCCAGGCAGAATTAAACAGTGTTGAAACTGTTAGAGTGAAACTGAAATTGGTATGCAAAGTGTTCTGTTTTTACACACATTGGCAAGTGGCTACAAGGCAGAGAGGATGTCTTGTGTATTTATAGAACTGCCTCTTCCCCCAGGAACTTCCTCCAATTGAAATAGCTCCCGTTACCTCATCTGTCGTAGAAGGACAAAAGGCTCCTTCTTGAAGGTACGATATGGCAGCTACTTAATGACATATAAAAACCTATCATGACAAAGAAGATACCAGTGAGATTGTTATACCCTGAGAAATGGTGGGAGAGAATAAGAGTTAGAAGGTAGCAACCAATTACTTACAATATGATTCGGCCAAAACATTGTGCAGAGGACTGCTTGGGAGGAATGTGTAGTAACTTATTGAACTCCCACAATTTGTTATGTATGGGCTCTGTCTAGGAAGGGGAGCACAGTGCCTGGATGATAGACACAAGCAAGACCTAAGGCAAATGTGAAAAAGAAGTGGAAAGTGTGCTCCCTGAGCCAGGTGACCTCAGGTCTGTCAGTAAGTAACACTCTCTGCTTAGAGGTGCCGTGATGATGACACTTGGCAGGAATCCCATTAGAAAAGGATGCAAATATGGAAGTTTCTTTCTGGAAGAAAATATGACATTTCTATATAACTTATCACTGTGTAGAAGTGTAGTATTCATTCGGTAAGAATTCCTTGAAGAGAAAATAAGCATCAATTACCAACTACAAAGAACACGACATTCTGTTAGACATGGTGAAGGGAGATGGGCCTCGTAGGAGAATCTAGAGGAATCTCCTCTGGGAAAAGGAAAGATTCCAGACTAGGAAAGTGTTATGTTTCATGTTATTTAATCATTAGCATCGTAAATTCTTATGGACTGTGAGGGTTAGTTTAACAAAACTAGCTATGATGTATTGAGTGTCTACTTGATGCCAATCACTGGGGTACACATTTTGAGTGAAGTATCCTTATTTAATTTTCGGCATGATCTATGAAGTAGATATTATCTTTACCAGTTGAGAATTAGAGAGATGGAGTACTTTGCCAAAAACCACACCGTAAGTGGCACATCTCGTTACTCCCTGTTAGGTGAAGTTGAACTGAGGGCAAAGCCCAAGTCAACGGTAATGATGGGTTTTTCTAACACGTGATGAGCGGGAAGAGTCTAAGTTGTATATGGATGAGCATTTTAAAACATATATTTATTGAATGAGGATTAGGAAAGAAGATAATTATAACCCATGATTTTATAGTTGTTAGAGTGAGATTAAGTAAAAATAGTATATTTAAAGTAATTATCTAGCAATAACGTGGAAAAGCCATGAATGAGTATGCAAGTAACTGAAATTGCATAATTCTGCCCCAAGACACATGTCCTTACCTGGTTCTTGACCTCTATTGCTGGCACCGTCTATTCTCATGCTGTCTGGAGTCCCTCCACTCACCCATTGATTGCCCACTGCTGGTCAACCCCATTGTTGACTTTCTTTGTGGCTGCTCCTTTGTTTCCTAACAGCAGACGTCCGGCCCAAGGGCCACATGCAGGCCGCCAAGGACATTTATCTGGCCTGCTGGGTGTTTTTGCCTCTGCTGCCTGTCCTGCTTAGCAGACAACTGGTCCCAAGGCCCACAGTCCAGCCCTCCAACGGTCTGAGGGACAGTGAACTGGCCCCCTGTTTAAAAAGTTTGAGGACCCCTGCCTAACAGTATAGAAAATGCAGAGCATAACCCTGCTAATTGGCCACATCACTGCAGATTTACCATTCCCAGCCTCAGTTTGGTCCCTCCTGGTGTTCAGCAATTCTACTCTCCGTCCCCAGTGGCTAGTCGAAACCTTCATCACTTTTCTCACTCCAAAGCCATCTGAGCATCTCTCTCACCAGATGGTACAAGCTTCTTCCTTCACCAAGAAAATATCTCATGAAACAGCTTGCATATAAGTAAACTGAGGCACAGAAAGTTTAAGGAACTTGCCTTGCACTGCTAGTAATGGTTAAGCCGGAATCAATCTGCTTATGGACTTTGCCCTGTTAACCACCATCCCATACTATGTCTCTGTACTCATACAGGGTGGCCATAGAGTTTGTGTGCAATTTTAAATGATTGTCTATTTATTTTAAATTGCACACAAACTTTATGGCCACTCTGTATTTTGTATAATGCAATTAATGAGTGGATAGGTTAATGAAAGATCAGAGCTTGAAATGTGGGCTGCTCCTGACCTCTAGTAGTCAGGACAGCTGTGCCTGTGCTTCTGAAGCTAGGATTATACTTGAATGTGGCCTGATTCCACACGCCTTTGTTGGGACTTGGTTTTACATAGCTGGTCCTGTTCTCAGGGACCACAGGAATTCCTATCAGGACCATCCTGTGTGATTTAATCTTTATTTCATCTTAACATGCTATATTGCCAGGATGGCTGTTCCACCTACCCTCCCCTGCCTCAGCTGAGTCTGCTTCTGCATCTTTTTTAGGCAGTCCCCAACTTTTTTGGCACCAGGGACTGGTTTCATAGAAGATGATTTTTCCACAAATCAGGTTGGGGTGGGGGGGTGGCTGGTTCAAATGCATTCCATTTATTGTGCACATCATTTCTTATTTCTATTATATAATGAAATAATTATACAACTCACCTCTAAGGTAATTGGTGGGAGCCCTGAGCTGGTTTTCCTGCAACTAGACAATCCCATCTGGGGGTCATGGAAGACAGTGACAAATGGAGCTTTGCTTGGTCACCCGCCACGTACTTCCTACTGCGTGGCCTAGTTTCTAACAGACCACAAACTGGTATTGGTCCCCAGCCCCAGGAGTTGGGGACTGCAGTTCTATTTCACTTAAGGACATTCTTCCCGATAAGAATCCAGGACTCCTTCTCATGTTCTGCTTTTATTTTCTATGGCTTCTCCTCAGTTCTTTCATTTAGCATGCATTTATATATGAGCATGTGCATATATGTGTATATACATGTGTGTGCATACATGTAGGTGTGTGCATACATGAGTATATTTGCTGTCGAGTAACTGGGTAGACAGTTCCCTGCCCTGAGCAAGCCCACATTATGGTGGGCAGAGACTGCAACCAGACTGTGATAAGAACTGTGAAGAGCCTCAAGTAGAAGAGGGAAAAGCAGTCTTGGGGCACAAGGAGGTACAGTGGGGTGTCCTGATGATATTGAGGTAGGCATTCATAAATTCATTGTGATAAATTATTAAAGTGATTCTTTTTTTTCTTGTAACTTTTGCCTGCTTGGATGAGGCATGGAGGTAGTAATAGATGGCTTCCTTAATTTCCTTATCATCTCTCATTTGTCACTGAAAGAGCCTGCCAAGTGTGGTCCCCTTACCTCCAGTTCCATCTGTCTACAGCTCCACATAGAGGCCAGTATGTTCTTTGCAAAACACCACGTGTTATGTTGCTCTAAGTAGAAATTTCTAACGCCTTCTTTGTCTAGAGCAGCAGTTCCCAAACCTTATTCTATCAAAATCATCTAGAGAGTTTACCAGACGAACTGCTGTCCCTTTCCTCACCCTCCCTCCCCTACCCAGTTGCTTATTGAGTAGATCCAGGTTGCCGTTGTAGGCTGAATTGTGACCCCCTCAAGTTCATATGCTAAAGCCCTAGTACCTCAGACTGTGCCACTGTTTGAAGATAGGGTCTGTAAAGAAGTAATTAAGTTAAAATAGGGATGTCAGAGTAGGCCCTAATATCCAGTGACTGATGTCCTCATAATAGATTAGGGCACAGAGGCACACAGACGGAGGGGTGACCATGGGAGGACACAGTGAGAAGGCAGCCGCCTGCAAGCTGAGGAGAGAGGCCAAACCTACCAACACCTTGACCTGGGACTTCCGGAACTATGAGAAAGTAAATTTCTGTTGGTTAAGCCGACCAATCTGTCATAGTTTGTCATGGCAGCCTCAGCAAACTCATACAGGTGGGACAGGGGCTGCAAAGTGGTGTTTCTAACAAGTTGTCAGTAGCTGCTGCTGATCCAGTGAGCACGTTTTGACAACTGCAGGTCTGAAGAACAGCCTGTTAACTCCTTCATACACCAGGCTTGCTGTTTCCAGCTTTATTTCTCCGCCCGTGCATTCATTTGTATAAAGTGTTCAAGCCAACCAGATTATTTGCAGCATTTTCTATAAGCCAAACACTTTCTCATTTGTTACCTCTGCTCATGCTGTTTCTTTCCTCTTTCTTTCCATGGTGAGAATCTTGGCCTGTCATCCTTTAATATCATGTCTTCGGGGTTCATCCGCACTGATGCAGCTCACAGAAGCAGAGTACAGTGGTAGCTGTGGGGGCCTGGGGAGATGGTGGCCAACACACGCAAAATCTCAGACAAGAAAAGTTTACAACATAGTGACTGCAGTTAATAAAATGTGTACTTGCAAATCACCAAGATTTAAGTGTTCTCACTGCCAACAAATGATAAATATATGAAGTAATGCAGATGTTAATTAGCTTGACCTAGCCCTTCCACAGTGTACACACATTTCAAAATATAATGTGGTACACAAGAAACATATAACTTTTGTCAGTTCAGTAATAATCAGAATCAGAATGTCTACAAATTACAAAAAAAAAAAAAAAAAGGCCCTATCTACATATAGTCTCTTCTGGGAATTCTTCCCTCGTCCCACTATTCAGGTAAAATTAATTACTTCTTCCTTTGGGCTCCCATCACACTTTCTTGCTATTTCTCATAATGTAATGCCATTCTTTTATGTCTCCTACTTTGAGAAGTTTGTTGAACTCTGCACCCCAGTGACTGGCACGTGGTCTGGCACATAGAAGATGCTCGGTGTTTGTTGAATGACAGGTGAGGTAGGTGGACTCTCACCATGATCAGAAAAGGGTCCCCAGAGCAGAGTCTTGAATGACAGAGTGGTGACAATACCTGCTAATATGCCACTACTAAGGTGCACTGGGCAGAAGTCCATGGAATAGAAAAGTACAGGTTCCTTAGAAGATTCTACCAGTCTAATTCAAGAGAGGAGGTCTGTTAACTCTGCAGACAAAAAGAAGGTTTCAAAATTAGCAGTTCCATGACCTGGCCGTCTCTTGGATTGCCTGGGAATTTTAGAAACCAGCAAAGCAACATGACTAAAAATACAAATGAACAAATGGGCTAAATGAATAGGTTCAGGCATGAGGCTCAGAAAGAAGGAGCCTCTCCCTTGCTTCTCGGCAGAGACCTAAGAAGCAGTTAAAGAAATGCCCCCTCCACAGGTGGTGCCTGTGGCTCAAGGAGTAAGGCACTGGCCCCATATGCCGAGGGTGGCAGGTTCAAACCCAGCCCTGGCCAAAAACCTGCAAAAAAAAAAAAAAAAAAGAAACGCCCCCTCTAATCTCCCTCTCTCTCCCGACAGGACAGAGCACGTTGCCCAAGTCCCCAGTGATGACAGATCATTACCTAGGGTCAGCGAGAAAGGTCCTGCTTTGCCTCTAAGAAACTTAAAATGCTGCCAGAAGCATGTGGGATTACATGTGAAAGAGACAAAGATATTTTGTTTACTGCTACTAGTGTTTTGCAGGTTTACCCTTGTTCCTATTCCATGTGGCATTAAGAATTTTGAAAGAGACTTCTGTTTCTGATTTACGTCAATCAGAAATTGTTTAATGAAAAAGAACTAGAATGTTAGGACCATATTGTTGGGTCAAATGTCCCTTTGGCAGTTCTAACACAGTGGAGTTACAGCCCAGCCACCTGATAACTTTGGAACTGCATGTGCTGGCTGGGGATGACTTCCATCCTCACCTCCCAAGTGAGGTGCTGTGCTTGGAATTACCCTTTTGGCTAGATTGATGCCCTTATGTGAACTTCACTCACAAGTTGTTCTCTGTGGCTCGGAGCAGAATCTTACCTGGTGCCTAGTGGTCTAGTACATTTCCACTGTCTGTACACGTATAATTTGTAAGGAATGTCTTGTAGTCATCCACAGTAAGGGCTTTCTCTGGGAATTACCACAGTTTTCTGTCTTTGGGTGGGCTATAGTCACTTGGAGTCCCATGAAGGCATCTATTTTTTCGTAATACTAGGGTCTGACATGTTGAACTACTCTGGGAATCAAGAAAATGAGGAGGATTTTTTGTGTGTACTAAGTGCCTTTTTGGCTCCTCCAGAGCCTTTTTTAGTCATAACTTCTCAGTAGGGAGGAGCAGAATAGCAAAAATCATGAAGAGACAAACACAAGCCAGTTAAGCCAGGAGAACAAGTTAGGGAAAGGGAGAGACCAGGAAATAGGACAAAGAAAAAGGAATTCCAGGGAAGGAGAAGGAGAGAGGGGGCATCCATGGAGTAGAGAGATGTGCCCTCCAGAAGTGGAGGTAACTGCAGGAAGCCAGCAGGTAAATGGGGAGTGTGGGGGGAGGGGCACCAGGGGCCCAGGGCCGAGTGTTTCTGCCTCTCAGGCTCTGTGCCTCAGCTTTACTCTTCTTGTGAATCCCCACAAGGCCCCTGGGAGATTTTAATATCCAAGCCTAGCTCAGTGAACTTAGGTCACTTGCCTAATGTCAGTAAGTGGCAGAAATGGAATTTAATCCCAGGTGTGTTTTGACCTCAGTGCTT
>NW_003852409.1:5562995-5574447 GCF_000181295.1 Otolemur garnettii
GCCACCTTAGGTGTACGTGGCTGGCGCCTTAGCCGGTTGAGCTATAGGCGCCGAGCCCTCAGTGCTTATTCTTAAGGCCAATTCCAAGGTGCCATCTTCTTCCAGGCTCAGGGTATCCTGCCAGCCATGGTCATAACTAAAGTCAAATCTGGATGCCCACTCACTTGAGGGGGGTGTTAGGAGAGTGTCATACGTGTGTGCAGTTAGGCTGCTCTAATCTTCTTTCTGCTTGGAGTGGACTGAACGGAGTTCAGGGTGCCTGCGGTCCCTCACCTTGGTAGGACCGTGAGGTGGGCAAGCAGTGTCTTCCATACTCGGGAGCCTACCTCCCTTGAACCTTCATACAGTAAATGCCTCTGTGTCTCTGATCTCCCTTTCTCTACCCCCAGATTTCATGTCCTGAGGACCTTGTCCATCTTTATCTGACTTTAAACCCTGCTGTGGGTTCCTTTGTCTCAGCAATGAAGCTATTTACATACTTAACACCTACAGAAAGCCCTGGAAGACTGAGGAAATTGCTACAGCTCCCAAGTAACCAGATGGAGACGTGGATCCCCCAGCTTCCTCTCTCCTCCCTCATTTTTGGTCAGTTGCCAAACTTGCATCTAGCCCCATGGAGCGAACCTCTCACATTCTCTCCAGCTTCCCTTTCCTACTTCCATTATTTCAGCCACGCCCTCTGTCTTTTGCTAAAGCCCTCCAATAGCCCCTTACCTGTGGTCTCTCTGTTGTTCATCCTAAATCTTTTCTGCCACATTAATCTTCCCCACACACCATGTCATATGTCTTACTATAATGTTGACTTGACAGCACCCCCTGCAAAATGAAATTCTGCCCCCTTGGTCTGGCCTTCAAGGCTGCCCACCCAGTTCCACAAGAACTCATCCCACCTTACCTTCTAGGATACCCTTACCCAACTTTCCTTATTCCAGGAAAAATTCAGACCTTTCCCTTTTATTCGCACAATTACCTCTGTTTGGATATCATTCTTCCTTTATCCTCCAAAGTGCCAACCTACCTGTAACTGAAACGCCAGTTACCATAAAACCTTCCCTGAAAGCATTCCTTTCTCCATCCTTCTGCCTGAATTATCTCCAGTCACTAAATTCCCATCACATATAATCAAACTCATTGAAGAACCTTTACATTTTAAAATTTGTATTGGAAATATTTATGCAATTGTTACATATTCTTCCAAGAATTTGCTTCACAAAATTATAATCAGCTGACATGTTTTTCCTATTTCCCCCATTGCTGAGATACTAGGAAAACACTGATCAGAGTTATGGTTAAAAGAAGTAATTTCCATAAAATACCATACATCATATATCCAAAATTAGTTGTGTAAAGCTTAGCTACTGGACTATAACAGGAACTCAACAAATATTTGTTAAATGAATGAAAAGATCAACAAGCAAATGAAAATTCGTGACCTTATAACCATTACCATTTCATAGGCTTCCTGGGCTCATCTGTGAGAATTCCAGAACTCAATAAGGTCACACAGTCTTCCAGTTACCTGAGGGAACCTCTGTGTGCACCAAGCGATATTCTACCTGGGATCCATAGTGGTCTTGCTTTATCCACAATAAGCTGCCTACCTGGCTGGTACTATAGGCAGCTACAAAATGAGAACAATTTTGGTTGGTTTTGAAATTCTTGGGTCACGTTTTCTTTTCATTAGAATTTTGTTCAGTTGTTTAATCATATTCCATATTTAATTTTACTAGAAAGAAGCCAGAAGCCAATATAATTATTCTCTTTTTAAAGTGTCTGTCTATAGAATTTTTTAAATCTTTGGAGTTCTGCAATTTCATCAGTACTATGTAGGCTTTTTTAAGGAAAGATGGGTCTTTTTCATCTTCTTTTCCAAGCCTTTATTTTAAAACTGTTTCCTTCTTTTATGTCTTTTAATATTTTTATTTCTTCCTCTTCTTTTTTCAGGAACACCAATTGTAGGTGTGTTGTATCTCCTTTTCCTTCCACAGCTGTCATCTTCTTTATAATCATGTTAACATCTTTGTTCTCTCTAACCTTGTTTGATGTCATTTCCGTAAGCCTCTCCACCATATTCCTGGCTCTGTTTTCAGTTGTTTATTTTGTATCTGTGTTTCTAAAGGGACTTTAATTTGCCATGCTTTTAGATTTCTTCTCCATTTCTTCCTTGAACTTTGTTGAGTCACTCTTTTATTGTCTTCCACAATATTACAATAACCACCTATATGGAATTCTGTATCTCTTCTTTGAGCTCTTTCCAAAGTTATCTGTAGCATTTTTGTGTCTATTGAGATTTATTTGTTGAAATCTTCCTTTTTTATTAGGTGGGTTTTCTGTCAAATAATCTTAACGTAATTTTTCTTCCTTCGTTGTGGAGTTTTGATGTTTTTGTTGGTGGTGGTTTGATGTGGCTAGCTTGGTTTTGTAGCATAGGTCTCAAGTCATTGCCTTTCTGATTATTAGTTATCTTTTATTTGGGCCACTAGTCTCAGAAGAATGTCAGAGTAGAGTGGAAGAGAACAATTCAATTGGAGCATTCCACAGTTTGGATTGAGCATTTTTGTCTCAACAGCCTTTTCACAAAATCTGTTATGTTTTATGTTTGTTTTAATCTCAGGCACCCACCTTCAATACTTGTCATTTAATAATCTGGTATGCATATACCACAATTTATTAATCCATTCATGGGTCTATGGGCACTTGGGCTTTTTCCATGACTTGGAAATTATGAATTGAGCTGCAGTGAACGATCTGGTGCAAGTATCTTTGTTGTAAAGTGATTTTTGGTCTTTTGCACAACTATAGCCCAAGATGAAGGAGAGAAGAGGAAGGTAATGGGAGGGGAGGGGGAAGATTCGATGGAAGGAGGGTAAATGGTAGGACCATTCCTATGGTTCATATTGCAAGGTAGATGTCAAATCTATTAAGTATAGAGTATAAATGTCTTAACACAATAATTAAGTAAATGAGGTGAAGGCTATATTAACTAGTTTGATGTAAGCATTCCTAATTGTGTATAAAATCACATTGTACCCGATAAAGGCATCAATATATACATGGTCTATGTGTTTATGACTTAATAAAAATAAAAAAATATGGTGTGGTATTTAGTAAAACAACTGAATCACAAGTGAGTGTCATGATCTGGGGATGGCTGCCTTCTGCCTGTCCATCACCCTGTTCTCCTGTAACAGTCTTTATCAACTAGGCAGTTATGTTGTGGATTGTAGAGACCTGCTAGCCTGGCTTCTCTTTAGACCTACATTCCTGCTCATCTGTTGGGATATGACCTGCTGCTGCTTTTCTGGCCTGCTGTGAGCTCCATCGCATTGCCTCAAACCAAATGACATTTTAACAGGCCTTTGAGGGCAGTGGCTTTTGCTCCTGGTGCAGTTTGCTTTCTGCTTGAGTTTGAGGAGTGTGTGTTCACTCATATATGCACAGTTCATGTTTTTGGTCTGCTGTGTTTCCTTTGTATTTGGGGCAGCGTTGCCATTTCCAATTAAATGGATCTTACCCCTGAATAATCTCTTTAAAGGGTAGCCTGTGAGAGAACACAGTAAAATGGCAGCATTTTCTGTCTCTAAGACAGAAAAAGTCCAAGTGGTATATTTTTAAAGGTCAAATCAGATGAAAAGAATGCCATGTGTAGTTAATGGGAAATAGTCTATAAACTAGATAACATAATAGGAATTTGTTAGTGTTACAGATCAACTGTGTCATTCCTTGGAAACCTTCTCAGATAGAATAATGGGGAAGAAACAACTTTAAACTGTAGAACAATATATAAGGTGGTAATATTCACTATAGGACAGAATTTATATAAATCTGAGTCATTCTAAGAAACTTACTTGCTGAAATACCCCAAGGCCTTTTTTTAAAATGTGGCTTCAAATATTTGTACTTATTTTCAAGGAAAAATATGTTAGCGTCATTTAAGCCAGGGCAAGTATGAGCTATGGTAGAAATGAGAGATAAGGAATATTTTAAAATATTCTACAGTTAGACTGAATACCAGAGCAGCATCTTAATAATTAATAAACTAATTACCAGGTTATCTGACATTCTGGATGAATGGTTGAGCAGGTACCAGTGAAACCTTGTGGGTGTCACCACTTCTGGTTTACAAAGGGATGGCAACCAGGTAGCACTTATGCTGTTACTTTATCTTGCTGAGTCCATAAATGAGTGCAAATTCATCATCTTACGCTTTACTCTGAGGTCACACGTGGCCTCAGTCTTTCCCAATACAAAACATGAAGCATCTACTATAAATCCATTCAAGTTGGCATGACAAAAGCAATCTGTTTGTCACTCTTTGCTTAACTCACCATTGGGGTTCTTGGTTTGATGACATGCAAAAACAATGAGGAATAGGCAGAAATGTACAAAATTATTCAAAGCAAATGCAATTTTCTAACTGCAAGAAAACAAACTGTTTGCTTGTTTCACATGCCATGTGGATAGGGCAACTGACACTCAATTCAGACAACATTTATTAATGCTGACTCTGGGCTAGTGCTGTTGAACTAAAGTAAGGAGATTGTGTTAGTATCTTCTGTGCTTCTATAACAGAATATTTAAGACTGGGTAATTTATAAAGAGCTGAGGTTTCTTTCTGCAGTTCTAGAGGCTGGAGAGTCTAAGAACAAGAAGCCTATGTCTGGTGAGAGACTTCTTCCTGCGTCATCGCATAGCAGAAGGGCAGGAAAGCACATGTGTGCAAGAGATGAAGGGGGCTGAACTTAAGCTTCTATCAGGAACTCACATTCATGGTAATAGCATGAATGTATGCATAAGGGCAGAGCCATCATGATCTTATCACCTCTTAAAGGTATTGTCTTTCAATGCTGTTACATTAATGATTAGGTTACTAGCACATGAACTTTAAGGAACACGTTTAGAAATGACTAAAATATAGGTCTTATCTTCAAGGAGTTAGCCTGTTAGTCGACAAGTACTTATTGAACACATCCTCTGGTAGACATTAGAGTTGGCACTGGAGTTACAGGAAAGAACAAAACAGACACTGGCCTTGTCTTCCGGAAACGTACTGTCAGAAAGGAAGATGGGGATTCAAAACATATAATGGTTATTTAACAAGTACATAAAGTACTTCAAAGTAGTATATTATAAACTACTACTGGTATTTGACAGAGTTCTGAGTTTGTTGTGGGTGGAGGGGCTTGCCATCTAGTATTAGAAACAGTCAGAGAGGCAAACTAATAGAACTTTGTCTATTGCATACAACAAAAGAGTTACATACAAGGAATAGAAGTAATAGAAAAGGCATAATGATTGATTCTGTCTCGCAGGGTCAGGGAAGCACAGAAAGGAAATACTCAAGGGAGATTTTAATAAATGAATGGGATGTCAGTGGACAGATAAGCGGTGGGAAAGGTTTTCCCAGAAAAATGAAATAGCTGGATTTCAAAAGCTAAGTAGAGCTATTGACTATTATTTGTAGAGAACTATAAGTGATTCTGAATAGCGAGCAGAGGCAGAGCTAAGGCAGTGAAGTCCTCGCATGATGTATAAAGTAGGCTAAACTTTGTTTTTTATGTACTGATGAGCCTGACCTTGAAATGATCCCACTTATTATGAAAGATCATTTGATGGCAGTATTGAGGATGGATTGGTGGGTGGAATAAAGCCAGGAGATAAAGAACCTAAACAGGAGGTTATGATGCCATGTGAGGGAGCTCGTGAAGACTTATAATGAGCTATAATAATGACAGATGTGAAATGCTGGATTCTAAACACCTAATCCAATTTACACGTTTTGGTTTCTACTTCACTTGATTTTTCTGTGATAATAGAGCTAGAAAGGAGAGAGTATTGGGGAAGTACTTAGGAAATGAAATTCCCTTGTTAATAAGAGGCAAAATTCACATGATCAGATCATAATTCTTGAGAGATTAGATGCGTGGTTGGGCATATGGAGGTTTCACTAAATAAGATGCAGATTTTTGGAGGTAAAAATTAACAAACTCAGTCTTGGATAGATGAAATTTAGGTGCTATAAGCATTTAGTAAATATGTCCAGTGGGGGTGGTGGCTATAATTTCAGAAGCATTATCAATCCTGAATATATGGATTTGAGCATTGTGAGCATATTATGATGGTTAAAACCATGGGGAGAAATGAAAATACCAAGGAAGGGCATATATGGTGAAAAGAGAACTCTGAGAAGAAAACCCTGGGGAACATCAATGTATAGTTTACAGAAGAATGGAAGCCAGCAAAGTAGGCTGCAGAAGAGGCATATCAGAAATATGAGAGGAAAATCAAGAGTGGTGCCACAGAAGTCAAGGTAAATGGTTTCTGCAGATTCACATATTTCAGAGAAACCAAGTGAATTAGGGGCAGAAACGTATGAGTTGGGTCGGGCACTTGGTAATTCATTGTTGACATTTAGAAAACAGAGCTTTGATAGACAGATGGGTAAAGAAGCCACATTGCACTTAGTAAAGATGGGGAAATTACAACATGTACAGCACTCTTTAGATTGGATGAAAGGACATAAGGAGCAGAGAGTTAGGAAGATATCTGGAAAGGGATACGAGATGGTTTCTTCCTAGAGTGAGAGAAGTTTGGGTCCCAGGACAAGGAAGAGAGGGTGAAATGGGAAATTGGGGAGAGCCAGAATTCAAGGGAAAGAGCTGGCCTTCATCTTAGTTTGGATCTCTCTAGAAACATGCTGGGGGACAAGGAATCAGGTACAAATAGTCTAGTTGAAAGCACAAGACATGCCAGTCGTGGAGTGGGAAAGTGAGACTGGAAAGGAGGACTCCGACAAAGGATGAAGCAGGCGGGCTACCACTGTGAGCCGCTGGAGCTTACTCCATGGGCAACATCTGAAACAGTAGAAAGTGCAAGCCTCAGAGTTTTCTCATTCAAAAGGTGGGGAAGCTGAGGCATTGTTAGTCCAAGTACCATCAGACCTTGATTGAGGGCTGCTTCCTCTGGCATGTCAGCCTGCATTGTAGGTGTTGAGCAATTATCCTCTGCTCTAGGTTAAGTAGCTCCAGGTAAGGAGATATTGCAGATACTGCAAGGTTGGAAGTTGGATGAGATGAACTAAAGTAGTAAGACTCATGGGGTCCAAGGAGGTGCCAACAGCTTCTCCTGCAGTTTGGAGGACTGACTCTTCTCCTGAGTGAAGGGAGGTGTGGGATCGAATGAACTCTTTATTAATCTTTCACGTGACAAGTTTATGTACACTAAATTTAACTCATCTTTGTCATACATCCTTAATTTTATATGCTTAAATAGTCTACAGGATAAAAACCTACACCCACCTTACATATATAATTGATAATATAATCTTGATGATGCCTGACTTCATTTTTAATTGAAGTAGATCTTATTTGATTTCTCATAACTAATCTTGCAAGAACACCTGGAAATGGAATTTCAGTGTGAAAAATCAAGGTCATGTTACTAAACACATAAAAATTCAAGATCTTCAATGAATTATTCCAGGTATTTAGGAATTAAAGGGAAAAGAACAACCTCCCCAAACTCGGAATTTGTATCCTTAAGGCAAATCATACTATATTTGGTATCAGTTGATGTAGAGATTTAGATACAGCATTGGCCCCAAGTTTATCCTATTTTGAGCTGTCTTGATGTGAAGACTTTGGTAGTTTAGGCTGTGGCAACAAAGTTTCTTCCAGACTTCCTTCTCTAAGGTTGGGATCAAAATATTGATACTAATGATACTAATGATACTCATCACACTATTTTCCCTTTAATGTGTGAATCTAATTACTAAGTCTCAGAAGGAACAATTTAAAATATCTCAAAGTGCTCCTGAAAAGTGGGACATGGAGCTGAGGAAAGATGAAATGAGAAACTATTGGGGTTATACCATGTAAGCCTTGTACTTTTACGTGACCTTTTACACTCAGCACATTTATTACTCAATATATGTTTAAAGCTTCTAGGAAGAAATGATGGGTTTTAGGACAAAAGAGAAAGGCTAAAAGAGAGACAAGTCAGAAGAGATGGTGGGAAGAACCATAGTTCAAGAGAACAGAGTCTGCTGAGGCAGGGATGATAAAGGGGTCACTTCCACAAACAATCCCAAAGTTCTATCACACAAAATGAAAAGAGGGCATGGATAGGGACCCAGCTGTTTGAAATGAGCAACTATTGCGTTCCAAACTGTGCAATGATAGTTCAACATTTGCAGGTCATTTTCCAGGATCTGAGACCCTTTGACTATCTTTAAGATTCTTCCATAAAGAGGAATTGTTTTGCCTATTGTGACATGATAGTGCCAGATACACTAACAAAACTTTAATGGTAAGATAGCACCCTCCAATTTTTTATCCCTTAAGATAGTGCTAAGTATAGGTTAAAAGGCCTACACTTCTTGATTGGTACCCATTTACTGTCCTAACGTACAGAACCAGGGAAGGAGTGGGGTTGTATCTGAGAACTTGGTTTCAGAATTATTTGTGCTTGGTTGCTGTGTGACACTGAACAGGTTGCTTAGTCTTTTCACAGTAAGATAGGCCTGTAATCTCCACTTCTGGGTGGTTGTAGGGACGCTGGGAGAACACCTGTGTAAAAGGCTGCTCTGTGGATGGAAAGCTCATTTGTGCTTTCTGCTTTCTTCGCTTTGGGGGAATTTGGTACCTTCTTTCTCTTTGATCAAAATGAAATTTTACTCATGGGAAATCCATTTTGTTATGAGATTTGAGCTTTAAACTTTTGTTCAGAAATAAAGATGATACACTCCGTGATGTAGTGCACATAATAGAATTTAAAGTGTAGTCTCTAAGGCTGTGAAAGTGATTACTTGTTTAACATGGATGGATGATCGGCAGAAAGCTCAGGTTTGATGGAGAACATAAAATGGGGCAAATTCCTGGATAAAAGACATAATCTAATTAACAATCAGGATTCCATAAATGTTTATGCAGAAATCATAGGACTATAAAGAATTTTAAATTAGATACAAATACGATCGGGAGGGAAGCCCTTAATTTTTGGTTCATAACCTTTTGCAATGATTCAAAATGTCATAGAAATATTTTTTAAAAATTTAAACACTTCAGTGTGACAAGTTGTCTGTAGCTGGACGCTTGGCTGGATATAAAACATAACCCTTCAGCTATTAAAGCTGTCCTTGAAAAAGAGTATCTCTCAATTTCCTTCAAGATCACTTGTGCTTCAATGAATAGCATTAAATCTCTTTGCTTTTGGTAATGTCATTTCATCAGCATGGTTTTTTGCCCTTGACCTACAAGAGATACAAGTGGGAGGTCCTTAAATGTCATTTCAGCATTGTCAGCTGAATATAAGTATGATTTTCTGATCATCACAGCTGACTGCAAATGGAACAAGTGGTAAGAATGGTTTTGTCCTGCAGGTGTTCAGATATAGGTTCATCTGTGGTCATTAGCCTGTGGCCTCAGTTGCTTCAAGATGTTCTGACTCTAGGAAACCAAAGAGGAAGAGAAGGGTTGAGACGCCATGCATTAAATTGCAGAAAGGACTGGCAGGACACCTCTCTACAAACTCTCAGATAAGCACAGCCGTCTGCTGATGTTAAGCTAGAGAACTGTAGGAACTCAGTAGTTTTACTTTCCTTTATGTTACTGTGTCTCCATCTATCTTGAAAACCACATTAACAAACTGGGTGTGTACCTTGCACTAAGGCTTATTTGTTCTCTGACCTAGGACAAGTCAGGCAGCTACTCTAAACCTCATGTTCCTTTTCCATAAAATGGTGTTACTAATCCAAGGTACTCAACACTGTTATGAAAGCAATATATAAACACACTCCTATGAATGATAAAACACAAGTACAGTCTAGCAATGGGGAGGGGTGAAGAGGGGAGAGGGGACGAGAAGGGGAAGGGCAATTGGTAGGGGGAGGAAGGGCGGACTTTTGGTGGGATCTCACCTGACGTGCACAATGCAAGGGTAAATTTCAAAATAACTAAAAGTAAATTTTAAATGTCTTACCACCAAAAAAGTGAGGTGATAGCTATGTTAATCAGTTTGATTTGAGCATTCCACATTGTATATCAAATCAGCACATTGGACCCCATAAACGTATACGGTCATGATCTTAATAAAAAATTATAAATATAGTGTTCACCTTATAAGATTATCATGGGGATCCAATAAAGCAATCCTGCAGAACTCACCTCCACCTAGCTCACAGGAGGCATTCAAAATATAAGCTATTTATTAAAATAAGGAAAAAAAGAATATGGGAATTTTTCTAGGCCTTAAATCTATGTGTCTCTCTGGAAAATTATTACCTTTTTCAAACTGTGTAAAAGTCCTTTTTGAAAACTCTCAGCATAGATTGGGTACTAGGACTAGACTCACAAGACATCTTTTTACCCCCAGATTGCATTATCTTAAATATTTCACTCACAGTATTCAGTTAGGGTCAATCAGTATTTTCTTCTCCCAGAATATTGGCAGCCTGGCTATCCTAAGTAAGCGCTGGGTAGGGGGAGGAGCCAGCACGGTGGATGAGATAAAGCCTTTGACTTTAGGGCCAAGGGATTCAGCTTATGTTCTGTCTTCAATACTTGTTAGCCTTGTAACAATCTGAGCAAGTTACTTAACCTCTCTGAGCCTCGGTATCCACATTGTAAAATGAGGATAAAACGATAACTGCTTCAGAGAATCAGAAGGAAGCTGTGGGAGTTACTCTATGTTACATCATGTGGTACTGGGCACCCAGCAAAAAGTCTTTCTGAAGGTTGGGATTTTTACTTTTCAACCAGGTAGGCATGCATGTTTAAACACAGTCTGACAATTTTTTGTTCCTCACCCCCAAATGGCAGGATTATCTTCTGCCTTGTCTTTGTCCTAACACAAACTTGGACAGAATTGTAAGATTTTTGGATTGCACCCCACCTGTGTCAGTACAAAGGCCCTAAGTAAATGCTTTAGTTAGAAACAGTTTTGGCTTATCCACAAAGGCAGTGACAAAAGCGACTAGTATCCCAAGGGCAATGCAAATGATTTTGTGACTGGCTTTATTTATTTAGGGAAGAATATGGGAATTTTGTGCCAACAGCAAATATACACATTGCTACGGCTATGGCTATTTCTTCCATGTTTTAGAGACGTTGCAGCAAGGTGTGCTACACTAGAGACAGTTGGGCTTACTACTTTATTAAGTTCGGAGCATTCTAGCTTCCAGCCTCACCATTGCTTTGGGTTTTTGCTTTCTGGGGCTTATAAAATCCTCAGGGCTTAACCTGCTGCTTTGCCAGCACTGACCCATCACTGAACTTTCCCTGCTGGGTTTTTATTTTCTTAGTTGTCCAGATGGGTTTGCTCAGTGTTGTGGAGAATATGGTTAATCAAGTGCTATTTAACGTTTTTCTTGCTGATTGGTGATTCCACTTGTGACCTGGGTTCAGATTCACACCTGTCAGGCTCTAAAACAGTCTTTTTGAACATTTTTTTTTTT
>NW_003852409.1:5574492-5576479 GCF_000181295.1 Otolemur garnettii
AAAAAAAAAAAAAAAAAAAAAAAAAAAAAGTACTTTGAACTTCTTTTGAAAATGATTTAATTCTTGATCTTTAAAAATTTTGAAAAGTTGAAAATCACTGCTCCAAGTCAAGGCATTTGCCCTGGGAATGGATGTTGCTAGGGGTGCATCCAGTACGTTGCTTCCTTTTTAATTTCTCCAGAGAAGAAATTGTTGTGGTCACTAAATAGACACACTCTGGGGCCAGACACCTGGCCCCTCTTGGGAAGTCCAGTTCTCACTCTTACAAGCTGTGTGCACCTGGGCACTCCGCTTAAACTCTGTGTAAACTGTTTTCTCATCTACAAATGCAGTGTATAATTGTGTCACTTTGCGGAGATTGTAGTAAATAAATAATAAATCCTATATAAATTTTGCTTTTTTCTTCATCCCTGTGATCCTTCTCTTTATTTTTTTTTTTTGTATTTTTTTCTTTATTTCCTCAAACAAGTAGCAGGTTTATAATACATTTGTCACACGTTACATACATTATTTATATATATTCATGCACATACTAGAGATACGTCTCTCCTGCTGATTTAAAACGTATGGGAAAAGAAATGAATGAAATGTGATAAAGAAGAGGCCTAAGGTTATTTTGACTATACAGCCATCTCATACTCTAGTACTATAAAGAAAATGTAGATTTCAAAATGTTTGCCATTTTTAAGTTTAAAAATCAGTTTTATGCAGACCTTATTAGGTGTGGTGTGTTATTACACTTGATCCTTCTCTTTAGATATCTTTCCAAGTGTTGGGGGTTTTTTTTTCAAAGAAACTTTAGCAAAAGGACCAGATGAAACTGCTAGTTGTTTCACTTCATTTTCCTGCTAATAGGAGTCTCCTGTTGACTGTGCATTAATCACAGGGTATTTTGCAGCTAAGACAGGGTAGCCACATATCAAGACTGCCTATTTGGTGCCAGCGAGTCTTTATTGTGAGGTTGGTGAGGTGGGAAGGGAGAGGGTTGGAGCTAAAGGCAGATTTTCAGGTTCCCTCTTCTATAGCTCTCTTTGGAATAAACATAAATAACCATAAATATTCAGCACGTGTTGTTCACTTATCCGGCATGTAAAGCAGGATGCTAGATGCTGCGAGAGAGACACAAAGAATTATAAGTCAGATCAGTCTCGTATCAATAGTTTGTAATCAGGATGGAAGGAAGACACAGATGCCTGTGGAAAGTTAAATCAGGACTTTGGAGTTTGAGTGAATTACAAAACGTGAGCATCAAAGGCGAATCTGAGACTGACAAGGGATTAAGAGCTTGCCTCCCCCCCACCCTGTCAGTGCTGACAAAATGTTGCCTGTGGTTAAGCACCAAATCAGTGGCTGTGAGAGAGAAAGCGAGCGAGGCTTTTGGAAGCATCAAGGCACAATTGTTATGAATGACTGACTGAATTGAATACTGTCATTTGAGAAGGCTTCCCGGCAGAGGCAGAAATTGAACTGTGCCTTGAAGGATCTGTAGGAATTGGAAAGGCAAAAAGAAAATAAGGAAAGGCAGCCCTATATTTTTAGAGACCTCAACTTACATGGGGAATAAATTTACAATAAGGTATTTTATCATTTTTCTTTAAACACGATATGCATTTTAAAAAGAGATGTTTTGAGGCACATCTCAAGAACAGCTTGCTATATGCTGTGTCAAATTCTGGGCCCGATGTTTCCTCTCAGCCTTCAATTGGGATTCACGAGGAAAACTAAAGTGGAGACTGCAGGATGATTTAAAAGGATGGGGCGCAGAACGCTGTCCATCTCTACTGGACACAGAACAGGGACAATGGATGTTTTAGTCGGAAGGACTTAAATAAGGAAGGCAAAGCATTTTGACATCCCCACAACTCCCCTTTAATCAGTTACTGAATCTTTTTGCTCTTGTAGTTATTTTTGAATTCATTCACCTGTCTCCATGGCCTCACCCCTAACCCAAGCCACCATCCCGTCTTGTCCAGGGGATCAGACTTTG
>NW_003852409.1:5576927-5583513 GCF_000181295.1 Otolemur garnettii
ATTATTTGTTTAATGTCATCTTTCCAAGAGACACTTGGGTTACAGCTGGTGAACAAAATAAGGGAGAAGTTATGAAACTTACATTCTGGCAGTTAGAGAAAGACTACAAAGCAACCTACTATAAATTACATAGTATGTCCAATGAGAAGTGGCATGGATAAGAAGATGATAGAGGGTGTAAAGCAGGGGTCCTCAAACTTTGTAAACAGGGGGCCAGTTCACTGTCCCTCAGACTGTTGGTGGGCTGGACTAGGGGCCCTGGGACCAGTTGGCTGCTAAGCAGGACAGGCAGCGGCGGCAAAAACATCCAGTGGGCCAGATAAATGTCCTAGGCAGGCTGCATGTGGCCTGTGGGCTGTAGTTTGAGGATGCCTGAAAAGGATCAAGAATGCCAGACAAGGAAAGCATTTTACAATATTAAAAAGAACGGCCAGCATATCTCCATGTCAAGAAATATGACTCAAGAAATAGTATTAACTGTAAAAAGTTAAGCTGTAAAACTATAACCTATGTAAAGCTTGACGCAGAGTGGTAAGTCCTCAATAAACGTCAAGAAGCTTAATGAGCAAAATTGTCATTATTATCATCCTCATTCACAGAGTACACACGATACTCTCCTGATTGCATAGACGTGCAGGAGAGCCATGGCTCACTCCAGTGTTATCTGAATCCCTTTCTGAAATCTCCGGTGATGAAAGGGAATTCCTCACTTCCTTTTCCAGTCTCCTGTGAGATCCCAACAGAGTCCAACAGAGCTGATTAATTACCCTGTTGAGAGGGCACAGGGACTTCCTGGCAGTGGTATCTGAGGATGCCAGAGAATCTAAGGACAAAAGCAAAACCCGTCTGTTCCAGAGACTAGGCATGCAGATAGATTTGGTGGGTATTTCAACTCATGGATTTTATACGTTCTCTCTCTCTCTTCCCACCTCCCCTTCTGAAACAAACAGCCTGGCTCCTGGGCAGTTTAGCTTTAAATTGGAAAATGCAGTCTTGCCTGGCAGAACAACAGTATCACAGCCTCCCCACTGCTCTGAACAGCTTGTGACATACATCCCTGCAGGCAAGACCATAAAGGGCTGTCTAATAGCCTGGAACTGCCACCTCCAAAAGGAGTTTCCTGTGCAGCTTCTTTAAACTTCTCGTCTGTGGGACGTTGCCTCTCTTCTCTAGCAATTTCTCTTCTGCTTTTTCCTTGATCTTCTATTTTTTCTCTGTTTAATTAATGATCCCCATCTCTTGGATCATTAGAAACCAGTGTGACCTTAGAGATGAAAACCAGAATGGTTCTGTTGGAGAAGAACCAATGACAGGGGTTCTGAAAGGGCACTTGGGTCCCTCTGACCTTGATAACCTCACAAATGCCCCTTCTAAGCCACTTAGCCACTTCAGGAAGTCCCAGATCAAACAGTAGTTTCTACCAATCTCTCTTCCCTGCTCATTTCAAAAATACAAAAACCAGATTGAAGCCAAGTTTGGCACGTTTCTGATTACTTCTCACAAATGGTGGTGGCCCTAGTAAGTCCCTCAACTCCAGTCACTCCCTGCCGTGCCTCTTGCATTCTCCTACCACAGTTAATGAGTGGACTTGTAAGTCCTTAGCATGCGTTCAGCAGTCTGGCCCCATCTCCATTCTAGCTATGCCCAGTGCTGTTTTCCTTGGTACCTCCTATGTGCTGCCCAAACTCCTACCCACACCCATACCACAGATGCTCTGCTCCATCTTTGCTCATACCACACCTTACGTCTAGAAGTTCCTTTCCTTCCTGCTGGGCCTTTTTATAACTTACCTGTTTTCATAGGCCCAGATCAACTATCAACCATGGACTTATCAACCATAGTTTCTACTTCCCGTGAATTATATTTGTCTGCATTATGTTTTAATAGATTCTGCATTTTCACCTGCAACCGAGGCCTTGCCCCAGTTGGTATTTAATAAAGCCTTATTGCATTCATGGGTGAATGGATAAAAGAGAATCTTCTCCTCAATGTCCATTTTCAAAATAGTTTAATAAAACGCGTTATGACATTAAGAATACCAGAGCTTTTCTAATATGTGGCCCATTTTAGAATAGACTTTAACGTAGTAAAAGTTCATCGTAAACCTTCTCAGTGGAAGTTTTTCAGTGGAAAAACCTACTGTGAGACACCACAGCAGAACAATTCTTTTCCCTGTAACAGAGTCCCACAACATGGATGGGGATGACAAGATGATAGGGATTTAATTATAAGTGTTGTTGTTCATAGTCGTAATTCCTTTTTTGTTTGGAATTGTATAACCAGAGCCGGATGTAAAAGAATACAAATACTTAAACATATTTAAGAATCATATTCACCACTTTTCTTTCCAGAGCAATTATAACATTCTCTGCTTATTTGTGCCCCAGACGTTCACCTGAGCACAACTTTCCCTGGAACTTCCCCAATGTCTCAGCTCTTCTGGGGTGTGTGTGTGTGTGTGTGTGTGTGCGTGTGCGTGTGTGTGTGCGCGTGTAGGTATATGTGTGCACGTGTGCCTGTGACCCTCCCTCTTGCCCTCCTTCCCTTTGCTTCTGGTCCTCGCTCCAGTGCTTTAAACTTGCAGTTTAACTGAGCGTCAAAACCTCATTTCCTTCCAGCCTGTGATTTTATTGAAGGAAACATTAACTCGCTACTTTATAATTAAGGAAATCTTTGTGCTCTTCTACTTTTTGAAGCTAGTTTTATTCCTAGTGGAAAACTAGAGGTAAACAATAACAGCAATTTAAAAAAGAAATTAGGGCAATGCCCTACCTGTCTGGGGATTGTGTTTTCTTCCTGTTTAGCAGTTTTCCTGGTGAAGGATCACTAGATGATCCAGCCCCACCCCACCCCCCGCTGCCCCCAGTCCCATCAGTTATTTTGACATTATCAAGCTCTCTGCTTTCTCACCTGCTTCAGGTCATCCACTGAGTTTTGTGGTCGGCATCGTTCTTGGGCGTATCATTTTGAAAAGACAGTTTCTAACAAGAGATGGCTTACTTTTAGATGGACTCAGATTGGTTTTTTCATTTAACTTTTTGTTACATTTAATAATACACCTTTTAAAGAAGTGATCTAAAGTGATTTTTTTTTCCACAATCAAAAGCCCAGAGGTAGAATTCAGTGGAATAGGTCCTCTTTTCAATTTTATATTTTGAAATGTGTTCTGGTTCACATTTTGATTTCTAGGAATTCTGAACCCTTTATTTTTTGCTGTTCTTTGAGTTCAGGGTATATGAGTCTTAGCTCTTTGGAACAGGCAGAAAGGATTGACTCAAGACCTAAGGTTGGGTCAGGAGCTAAGAGCAAATGTGGAATCAAAGATGGAGCTGAGGAGCTGAGTCCCACAGGTCATGTCAACATCTACTGTGTACCTACTATGAGCCAAACACTGCGGAGGGTGATAAGGTTACAGTGCTTAGCAAGACAAACAGGGTCCTGGCCTCATGAAGCAAAATTGACTGTCCAGAAAAGAAAAGAGATGAAACAATTACACAGTAACTACTGATGAAAGTGTGTAATAGATCTGAACCAGTCTGCGAAGTCAACAAAACTTCCCCATTAAAATGACATTTAATTGCACATCTGAAGGATAGGCGAACATTTCTTAGGCAAATGTGTAGGAGAGAGGAGGGCTCCAGGCAGTGGGAATGGCTTGGGAGAAGTCCCAGAGCTGGCATATTGCAGATACTGAGTGGATGGAGCAGAGAGGTTGGTGGTGGGCATGGGGGGGAGTGCTGTAAATGGGACTGGGGAGGACTGGGCAAGCCCAGATGTTAGCCAGGCAAACGTTGACAGGCCCACTAGTTTGTTTGTGAGGGGCCCAGCAGTGGGGACCCTAGATGCCAAATATATCAACGCTCCAGTGGCAAGAGGTATTGGCTGTCTTTCCGGTCGTCCCTTTGGGACTGACATGTGACCAGGCATACTCATAAGTGCAAAGGATTCCTTTAGATAATTATAGCAGCTGGGTCCTGGTCACTCAATTTGAGGTCCAGGCCGACACCTAGGTGTGGAGAGAGACTGAAGTACTGTGGGAGTGATTCATCAGAAATAAGCAATAGGAACACAGGAAAAGGACTGATCTTATGGCTGATGGCAATGTAATTGGGGAGCCCTGAGGGAACCTGGAATTACCTGTAGGTCTGAAAAGCCACTCAAGAGCAATGTTGGGGCCCGGGTATCCCCGTGAGACCCTGGAATCTAGGTAATTTACAAAAGTTTGACTCAGTTCTAGGTTTCCCTGGATGGTAGATCTTGTGTTTTTGTATCTCCCTGCCTTAGTCAGGGTGAATCTGGCTATGAGGAACTGGGTGGGAGAGACTAGAAAAAAGGGGGGATGCCCGTGTCATTCTCTTACTGTGTGTGGCTCCTCTCGTTGCCATCCTTCACAGGCTTTGCTATGTATCCCTAAAAGTGAGCAAAGTACTCTCTTAAAACCCAAGTAGTATGTTCCTTACTCCCACCCCATCCGTTGATGGCAATTGATTTTGACTCACTCACAGTCTCATCTGATTGGTTCCTTTAATGTCTTTATTGCTATAAAAAGTAGTTATGTTTTTCCAGCCCTAGAAATTAAATGCAAACCGTGAATTTGGTCAGAGATCACGCACTGAATAGAAATGACCCAGAACAGGGAGCCGTCGCTCAGTACTTCCAAGGACGTTCATGTCGGTGTCTAAGCATCAAGGTGGAGCTGCCCTTGGGGATTTCCACTCCCCCGAGTGCTGGGGACTGTGATGAAATGGGAACTCTCACAATGCACTTTTTCTTTCCTTTTATTTTCCCCTTTTTCTTCTCCAATCTCTGTCAACTCCAGTGAAGATTTGGACTCATTCAGCTCTAGTCTTTTCCCTTTTAGTTCTAGCCCAAATCTCATTTTAGTATTAACACCAACGCAATTTGGAAGAACTTCTAGGACGTTTCACTATGTTAAATACTTTAAAACTTGAATCAGAGACGCCTTCGACATAACCTTGGCCCATGAATTGTGTTGTCACACATACTTGATCCCAAGGTGTGCCCAAAGCAGGGAAAAGCACACCAAGCAGAAGACTGGAACTAATATCTTAAGACACCTTTCAAAACTAAAAGGAGTCTCAATAAATGTTCCATATCCTGTGACAAACTAAAGGGGAAAACATAAACCCTGCTATAGGAGCACTTTTCCCTGTCGCTTGTGGTCCCTGAATGAGAAATGTTCCCATGCTAAACTTATTCAAAATTAAGTATCCGACCTGATCTATGGTGAGTTCAGTTTCTACTTCCGTTGGTGGGAACGGGAAGTATTCTTGGCCCTATGTGAGCCCCAACAGTTATGTGCTCCAGTCCTTGCACATGGTTTTTGTCTGGGCCTTGGGCAGTTTCCACCCATGCATGTGCTCCTCAGTAGTCTGCTGAAGCCTGGGGGAGCCTCTGCAAAACTCTTGGGCACTCCCAGGGCAGAATGCTGTAGTGCTCAGGAATTCTGACTTGCCAATTCCAGTTGCTTTGGCCTTCCCATATTCCCTGCTCTGTCTACCCAGCTCCGGGAGACCACTGGCCATTTGTCTGAGTTCTCCCCATCGATGCTGTGACCCAGAGACTCTCTCCAAGCACTATGCTAGGGTGCTCTCTGTTTATTCCCACCTTTCAGAGACCACTGCCCTTCATTGCCTCATGTCCACTGTCTTGAATACCATTGTCCCGTTTACTTTCCTCTGTATGTCTTAGGTGTAGCAGGTGTGAAATCCAATTCCAGTTACTTTATCTTGGCTGGAAGCAAAAACCCTCAAAGGCTACTTTAAGGTTCTTAAGGTTGTTTCCAATGCTAACTTTTTGAGGCTCTAATCCCTGTGGATAACAAACCATAAAAAAGAATCTACCCACCAGTAAGTTTTTATTTTGTGGCAAAGTGAAATGAAAAGACTTTAACTATTCTTTGTGAATCGCTAATTTGCAATTATCTGTAGTTTCTCTGCAAAGGAATTTTTAGAATTAAGAATATCTTACCTGCAAATCATTTTCAAGTTAAACTTAAATTAAACTTAATGTTATGAACATTAAGTTTAATAGTTAATGAAGTAGTCAGAATTCTACATTTTTAGGTATGTTCATACATATTGATTCATTTGGTTCTTCATATTTTTTGGTGCCTTTAAAAAATTTTCTTAAATGATTTCATGGATCCTGAAATAGCTCACAGGCCCTAGGAATTGTGCCTAATAGCACCTGATATATAAATAACCTGAGTTTTTCTGTAGTTCAGCGTGATAATAACTACCAATTAAAGGTTTAATTTCACCTCAGCCAAGGTCTCTGGGTCAGGGTAGGCTTTTGTTTCCATAAATGCTAGTAAGTACCTTAATAATTTCTAGATTTCCCTTTTTATTTTTGAGACTGAGTCTCACTTTGTTGCCCTCAGTAGAGTGCCATGGCGTCATAGCTCATAGCAACATTCTGAACCTCCTGGGCTTAAGCGACTTCCTCATGCCTCAGTGTCTTGAGTAGTTGGGACTGCAGGCACCCACCACATTGCCTGGCTATTTTTAAAGACATGGTTGCACTCTTGCTCAGTCTGGTCTTGAACTCCTGAGCTCAAGCAATC
>NW_003852409.1:5583682-5588684 GCF_000181295.1 Otolemur garnettii
CAATCCTCCTAAATTACTGGTTCTCCACTAATTCAGGGAGGTCCTCATGCCCGCCTCTCCCTCCTTGACGAGGACATTTGGTGAAGTTTGCAGACATGGTTAGTTATCACATTGCTGCTATTGGAATCCTGTGGACAGAGGCCAGGGACATACTGAACATCCAGAGATACTCAGGACAGACTTTCACACAAAGAGTTCCCTAGCCTGCAAGTCCAGCAGTGACAGAGTTGAGAAACCTTATCCGAAATCAGTGTGGGCCAAAGAATTCTTGGGTGTACTCAGAGGGTACAGTTTGGGGGGTCTCGTTTTTTATTGCTTAGTTGATTTTTAGATTTTTAAATTTATCTTAACTTTGAAGGGAATCACCACGGCATTTTGAGAAAAAATGACTCAACATAGACTTTCTACACAGAGATCAAGCTCTAACTTCCTTAAAATCATAGACTCTGGGCTGCTGAAAATGCCCACAGGTGTTCGCTTTGAGAACTGGCATTTAACCCACATCAAGGCTAAGTAGAAAGACCTGCTGAGTCACGGAGACCCTTTTCAAGGGTGTTGTTCTTTGCAATTCCCCTGACTGATCAGCTGGATTCAACTTAGCATAGTTTAGAAATCAAAGAGATTTATCCCCATCCTGTGATCACCATGCTATGTCACCATCACAGATTCCTTGTAATCAGTACTTTTTATTTGTCCTAATAGGAATTATTTATTCTCATAAATGAGGAAATTTGTAGAACATTTAGCGTGAACACATGAGACAGCATTGATTCTTTCACTGGGATTCATAGTCCAGTGAAATGTAATTCTTAATATACTTACCTAGAAATGAAGAGCTTTATCTGAGTTAATTAGCAACAAACAGCAGTGTCTTATCAATATTGATTTTTTTCTTTTGTGTTTTATCTGATAGAGAAATTACCAATCCTGTATTTCTTATCCTTGAGGTATTCTGATTATGGATTTGTGAGCTGCATGTACAAAAGCAAATTTGGGTAGCATCTCGAGCTCATTCTGGAACTTCATTCCTTTGACCTGATATTATTTTTGGAGTTTCACAAACATGTTAGGCTACTTCATATGTTTGGAACCTTTGTTTTGGAGAGTCCCTTTAGCTGAAATGTTTCTTTCTCCCTGGTTTGATAGGGGAACATCTACCCTATTTTAGTAAAGAAAAAAAATTAAAGCATTTTCTTAGCCTGCTAAAAAATACTGTGGGCTCCAAGCACTGTGCCTAATGGATAAAATATCTCAAATCCCAGCAGTTAAAACTGATAGGTTATTTGCACCCTCTTACTTCCTTTTACATTAGTACTGATAACACATTGTTATACTTGTGCATATATTTGTTCTTCAGGCTTCTAAGCTATTGGGGTTAAATGCAAAAAGAAAACAAGACATGTCAAATCAAGTCATCCTACGTTCTCGATATAGATTCCTTTCTTATAGTAGAAAATATTCTTCCTAAATTCTAAAACAGAATGCTGAAGTGACAGATGTATTAAGAGTATTAGTTGAAAACATTAAACTTCCTAAAGCTAAAATGATTTAAATAATGTGATTGGTGTGCACTTATAAAGCATATGGTGTTAAATGTGATCAAGGAAAGTTTTAATTGACAAGTGAGAAGTTGATACCCCCAAAAGAGAAAGAAATGCGTTCTAAAGTTTCATTCTGTAAAAGAGTGAGGAGGAACTTCGTAAAGACAGAAATAAACATTAATTTGTGACTTTTAACAAAAGTATAGTCGGCCATGCTTAATAGTATGGCATACTTACTTAAACGGACTAGTAGTCCCCGTATCACCTTCATCCCATAATCCAAATCTGTAAGAACTGTTGGTAATGGACGGCACCTGTGGCTCAAAGGCGAGGGTACCAGCCCCATATACCAAAGGTGGAGGGTTCAAACCCAGCCCTGGCCAAAAACAAAACAAAACAAAACAAAAAACTGTTGGTAGAGATGGCAGAGAAACAGAACAAATGAAAAAAAATAGATACCTGTGAATAGCAGGATTACTTTGGATTGAGAATCAAAAGTATAGTATAGGAAATGTTTTTTTATCTGATTTAAAAGTTTCATAAAAGCCTAAAATCCTCATTTCATTGCTTCTTTAAAAAAGAACCAAAATTCACTGATCTCCTAATACAAGAATATTTTCTGTCCAAAGCAGGACAGAGATGTTCTGATAAAATATTAATGGCAATCTGCTGTTGCACTCTACTCCATTCTTTTAAGTGAAGTGAACGTGTTATTGCTTCGGTGTTTTGAGTTTGGGTCACATACACGGCACGGAGGGAACCCAGTGAAACAGGTCAACGATGTACTTATTGACCCCAAATAGTTCATGGCGGTGTCGTCAAGGCAGCAAGGGCAAATAATGGTCAGAGATCAGTGCCACAGTACTACACGTCAGCTCCAAAGGGAAAGGCAAGGGTTTAAGCAAATGAGTCCCAGGGTTGCAAACTGGGAGGATGAGGTACAAGTAGGGGAGGTCCACGCAGGGTGTACAGTAACAAAGGCTCTACACCAGAAACTGTGTTTCTTGGTATGAGGGCAGTCTACCAGGCACTGTACAGCACCAGGCACTTCGAATTCTGTTCACTACGGCCGTGTGCACAAGAGGCTCCTTACCTGGCCATTTTGACTCTCAGACTGTTCATGGCTGGTCCGTAGAATTCACTTTCCATTGGAATGATTACTAGTCTGACTTGTCTGTGCTGTAGATCACTATTTTGCATCGTCTGTACACAGCCTGCTTACAAGGGGGTGGCTGGTATTTTTGTGTAAGTACCCAAAGGCCTTCTCAGTGTATGGTCCTTACAGCGTGCAACCTCTTTCTATTTCAGCCTGGACAGTTTCAGACGGTGCATCTTGCTTCATGGTGTGAGAAATGGCTGTAGGAAACAACACCCAACGAAGTTATTCCATCATCCCGTGTTTTATATTTGTTGAGGTATGGATTCTTTTTTTAACCTTTCTGGACAAAGTAAAATAAGAGTAGCAGTTTTTATGAAAATAATCCAAGATGAGAACTTGGATTATTTTATAAAATTATTTAATTTTATGATACATAATTAAATTTTGATCACACAAATACTGGTTATAAATATGGTTATGTTTAATTTATATGAAATAGTATAAATTAAAAATATTTTGCAAACTTTATCATATAATTAAAGTAGGAAGCCATACAATAAGATTTTTACACTTCATCTCTAGGGCATAAAAATTATGTTTTATTTCTTTTCTTTTCATTGGTGATATGAATGTATTTACTATGAAGAAGAAAGCAGCTTTTCCATTACATTGGTTTTTAAAAATCAATATCCTGTTTCAGGAATTCAATAAACCCCGCACTTCACAGATGATGTTAGTTCATGGTCTTTTGCCTTGAAGCCCAAATTAAGGAAAATAACCTCAGTTGACCACTGCCAGTTGACCAGTGGGCATTTTTCTTTAGTGAGATATTGGGAGCTTGTGTAATATGTGATTTATTTCAGTCATGAATTATGTTGTTGTTCAGCTCCAACTCTGTACAAGAAAAAGTTTTTCCAGCATCTTTTTGGATCAACCTCCTGCACTCTTTCCCCACTGTATTTTTGTCTCTCGGTTTGCTGTTGAAGAGACAAAGACAGAAATTTTAGGAAGTTTGGACTCATATATATGATGAAAGAAAGCTACTCCCCAGGTCATCTCAAGATGTTGACCTGCCAGAGGTATATAGTTCCTGCTTTCTTAAGGACATAGGGCATCTAATGGATTGTTTTCCGTTCTAAAGACAAAGTTTAAAATATGACAATGTGTAAAAAAACTGGAAAGTAGGTGTCCCCAGCTTCCTGTCTGGGTAATTGTCTCCGCTCCAGGGTCAGCTGTAGCAAATTTGATGTTGCAGCATGTTTTTGGTTGAGCATGGGAGAAACGTGTGTGGATCTGTTTTATTACCCAGGTCAGACCCTTGAGTTCAATCATTACTTATGTAGTAAAAATGTACTTTTAGGATATGTGCTGTTTATATATGCCTGTGAATCATCTAGACAAGTACTTTTATGGTTTCCCTTTTGAAATAACTCTGCCTGTCTATATGGTCAGATAATTACAAGCATTCTGATTTTTAGCTGAGTCTATGTATTTGGCTGATCCTTGAGTTTCACCTTATAGACACACTGCATGGGTTTAGATGAACAAATATTACTCTATGGTTTATTTTTGGGTGATAGATGTGGACCTGTTTGTATTGCAGAATCAAGTAGAGATGAAAGAGAAGGTTGGGCCAGAGATAGTAAGATATAAGTCAAGGCACACATGGACTGTAAGCTAAATGTCTAAAAGAGTAAACAAAGAATTGATCTCTGAATAATAAACCACATTCTTAATATTCTGCTGTTAACTTGCTAATGCCAAAGATAGTTCCATTCAGGCAATGACTATACATTATGTATATTGTGGGTTCTAGTTACCACTGTTCTTAACTTAAATGATGAGGAAAAGGAGTCATTTTTCTTGTTGCTCATGTTGGAAAGGGTAGTATACATAAGTAGTAGCACTACCGTTTTCAATATTTTCTTTCTCTTTTATAAGAAAAGATAAGTTTTTAATGGAAGCTGGGGAAAATTGGGGAATAAGTCATCTGTCATGATCTTTATCCCCCCAGAAGCAATTTTATTTTAAATTTTCTTAAAAATCAAACAGGAACCAATCCTCCAAGTAAGAGGTTTAATTTATTGCTCGAAGCTGTAGTCTCTGAAGATTTTCAGCTCTCTAATGCGTAAATGATGAGCTTGGCTGGTGGAACAGCAACGAGAGAGATAAATTAGTCCTTCTGTGGCTTATCCTGACACGAACATAAATAGAATGCTGAAAATCTGGGAGAGGAAAGATGGTTTATTCTTTTTCTTGCTGTATTATCATTCTTATTTTGCATGGAGGTTTAAGATACATGAGCGACTTCTCTCAGAAACAGGCAGGCCAAAGAAAACAAGTAGCACAAAAGAGAAACCAA
>NW_003852409.1:5588704-5658695 GCF_000181295.1 Otolemur garnettii
TATTTCATTCATCAACCATTCATTCTTTCCCTCCGTTATTCCAGGCACTGTAACGGGCATCAGAAAACTGGGCCAGAAGTAACTTGGTTAAAATGCCAATTTGATTAATGAATTCTTTTCACTGTTCTTTTTTCCAGGTCTTTTTTTTTTTTATTCTTTCGTACTTAGATCATAAATACATTTACGCCATTATAGGATTCAATGTGATGATTATGTGCACCAGATCATTGTTTTTTAATTATAAAGGAATTCAAGCACAGAAAACAATGTAACAGACATCCCTGAACTTACTGTCAAGACCTAATCTTAAATGTTTTACCACATCTGCTTCAAATATTTTGGTTAAAGAAAATATCTTACACCTATGGCTGAAATCCTACTTTCTTGAACCCAGCAGTGCTGTATATGTGAAGTTAGAGACTTCTTTTTCCCTACATAATTCCCATGTGTGTGTTTGTATTTTTCCTACATACGTGTATATTCATCAATATTTAGGGAAGTTGTACACACATGATTCCACGGTGAACCGTTTACAACTTGCCTTTGCCTTCAAGATTCTGTTTCTGAGGTTTACCCAGACTGGCAGTTTTGTTCATTTTCGTTACTTGCAATTGATCTGATGTGCAGATGCATCTACAGTTTGATTGATGTGGCTTGTTTACATAATATATTTTTATACTTTTACAAATATTTTGCAGAAAATATCTTTATTTCTGTCTCGGTATACCTGTATGTGAGAAGCTCCTTGGAGTTGACACCTAGCAGTAGAATTACTGGGGGATGATCACATTTTCTAGCCATTTCTTGCCGCCTTGTAGAAACAACTTTGATATGTGTACATCATTTTCTTGAAGCAATTTTTAAAAACTGTTAGTTTAATGAATGTTTTGTACATTCTTTAGATTTCTCTCCAGACAGTTCTATCACGTGCAGGGACGGGCAGATTTATTTCTTCTCTGACTGTCCTGACTTTCACTATTCTTCTTCCTCTGGCTTTGGTTAAGCCCTCCCGTGTAACAACAGGTAGAGGTGGTGGAGAGAACGTCTTGGCCTTACTGCTGACTATAAGGGAATATTTCAGGCATTTTACCATTTAATAATGAACACGTGGGCTTTCCTTCCCTAGTCGCTGCGTCCTACCTTAGTTTAATTTGTTTTTACCCCCCATTTCCTTCCCTTATTGTTGTAAATTCTAGATATCTCTTTTCTTCTAGAAATTACTATTAAAATTTAAATACATGTACTTGATGCAAACCGAGGTTGATCAGTAGCTCAATGGTTTTCTCAAATAAGCAATGATTGTTCTTGGACCACTTTGGGCTCCTAAGTATCACTCTTGACTTACACACCCTCCCCAGACACCCCACAATTTTGTTTTTTTCCATTCAAAGCTTCTTTGAAGTTGCCCCAGCTTCACATTAGTTTGTTTTTGCTTCTTCTATCCCCCACCACCTTTAATTTCCTCACGCAGTCTATGCGTTAGCACCTCTTTCAGCAAGGGTCTAATATTTTGCAAACATTTAAAATATTTATTGAAAGTTGTCTTTATGTTGACATTCATCTGGAATGGTGATTGAACTGAACACTGAAGTCTGTTAAATAGACTGAAGGAATTGTTTTCTACCCTCACAACTTTCACCAAGTTTATCACATTTTTTTTCATGACCTCTATTGCTGTTGAAATCTGTTCTCTTTGAGTACGACTCTTAAAAGATTACTCACTTTTTCTCTCGGTTTGGTTTTAAATTTTTCTTTGGTGCTCTGCAGTTTTACTGAATGTCTACGTGTGAACTTACAATGTCTGGCATTTGTTTTGCCTCTGTAATATCTCAAGTCAAGTTTCTCAACTAATCATGCAAATCTCTGAGCCATCACTCTTTCAAACGTTCTCTTTATTCTCTTTTTTCTGCAATATCTATTTGATATACGTCATATATCATCTTATTCTTTCCACACTCTGTCCCATCACCCACATGTCCCATAACCCATCGTGTTGCTTTAATTTCCTGTTCTATGTGTGTTTTAAAATATCTGTTTATTTTTATAGGGTTATTTCCTGTGTTTATGATTTATCTCTTTTGTCTTTATGCTACGTGTATTTATTTTATATTCTTTCAAGCAGCATCAAAGGTCTCAGGGTGGTCACAAGTCAGGAGCAGCATTGCCCCCAGTAATCGTTGGACGTAACAAAAATGAAGTGATGTTACTGGAGAGAGAACCCAGTTTGTAGATGATGAGAGCACAATAGATGATAATGGCCTGAAAGGAGATGAGCAGTGGAAGAGAGCAGAGTAGCAGGACATGTAATGAACAAAGCAGGTTGTTCTAGAAACCAACTCCTCAACTGTCAATGCAGAGAAATGTTTCTTCTGTACATCTCCCAGGGTCAGCTGCTCTTTACGGGGACCTCGTTGTCCTGGCCAGAGCCTCTTCAACTAAGAGTACTTGACGAGAGGATGATAATTTTAAGGGTCAGAATATACCAATAAACTTTTCTATCACTAATCAGAAGGAAATCCAGAATCACCAGGAGTTCAAGAGGATCCACAACCGTATTTCTAACCAACAGCTTGTAGCTCTTCCCTGCTCTCCACTGCTCCAGCAAGTGAAAAATGACAACTCCAGGGCAAAGCTGGAGAAGTCAGTGGGGAGGAAAGGAGACATTTCACAAACTTTAAATGAATGGGAGCTCATCTTTCTGATCCTCACTTTTTCTCCTTGAATTCAAAAATATTAATTTTGTGTTAGGATAAAAGGCCTTAAAATAGCTAAAAAATCAAAACAGTGATCAAAAAGATTACATAGTCTCCCTGCATCCCTCTCTCCTAATCTTTGTTCCCCTTCCCCCCTTTCTACCGTCCCGCTGCTTTCTTCTCTTCTATTCTCTCCGTTTCTGCGACCCTCCCTCTCTTCCTGTGTTCTTCCCTTCTCCTTTTTTCCCCTCTTATCCACTGTCATTTCAGCAACATCTCTCATGCCTGAAGATCTTTTCATAAAGCTTTCTTTGAGGGAAAACACACTCCCATTGGCGACTGAAGCATCCAAAAAATAAGGATGTCTGAGGCCTCCCCTGCCTCTCCACACCAGTACCAGACGTGCTTTTCCAAAATGCTTAAGACTGAGATGTCCTTTGTGACATATCTTCCCAGACACCAGTGGATTCCTCTCCAGACCATTTCATTGCATTCTCTGTGAAGTCAGGAGTAACTCCAACAGTCAGGTCTCTTTTAAATATATTTCTGCTTAGCCTTCTCGGCAGGCACTATTAAGTGGACATAATGGAATTTGGACATAATGAATGCAGTTGTTTGATATGTACAGATGTGACAGTTTCATCATTTTGACAGTTACTTGTACTTGCAATTCTTATTGCTTGTTTTTGACAACACATTTTTCTCTGCTTGAACCTACCAGGTGATTGTTATAAATTGCAGCCTAAAGATAAATAATATCATGGAGTTCAGCAAGAACCTGATGATTCCAAGTGTCTTTCTCTGGGGCCAGACATAAAGGGAGCCCACATTTGTGAACACTGACTGCCATTTCCATACTGCCTTTGTCTTGTGTGCCTCGGGTTTTGGAAGAGGGCCTCGTGAGCTTGCTTTTTGCTGTTTAATTGCAGATGCCTTGATCGGGCACCACTGACTGTCTTGTTTCCAAGACTTGGACTGTCACTCTTAGATTTGTACATTTAAGTCACCTTGAGAACTCTTTCTCTAAAGGAGAAAAAAAGTTCTACACACACATTTTAAATTCTCTGCTGGCTCTTGATAAAGAGAAAGTGTCAGGATTTTATCCTTATATATAAAATAAAGAAGAAAGAGAAGACCGTGCTGTCAACAGCACTGGCTCTGCATTCTGGCTCTGCCATTTATTCCTAGCATAAACTTGGAGAAGTTCTCTGAACCTCAGTTTCTTCATCTGTGAAATGGAAATAAAAATAACTTCTTTGTGGGGTGAGAAATAAATGAGGCAATGCCCTTGAAAGTTCTTGCCAAGTAGTGCTTAAACAAATGTAATATTAAAATAATTTAAAAATAACAGCTTCCACCAATATAAAACAGATTAAAAAAACAGGAAAATTAAAGCAACCAAACACATGTTGTATGCATGTGATCATACATGCACACCCACACTCACACATACACACCCACACACACACGACAACAGGAGAAGGAGTCTGTGGAATTTAATCCCCAGGTCTGTGACATTTCTGAGCTTGAATGTTTTTAGAATATGTGTTGAGGTGTTACAGGATAAAGTTACAAAAAAAGAAATGAAGAATTTGTGAGTCTTTTAAATTGGAATGATAAATACGAGCATTTAGTACTTTTCATGCATTGTCTTATTTAAACATCATTTCACTAGTGTATGTGACATTGGAACAAAAGGACATACTGATATTCAGGTATATATTTTTCAAGGTATGACAACACCACTGTTAATTTTTAAAGTGAGGTATGATCTCATCACCCTTTATTCTTGGCTTCAGATACTTTTCCAGATGAGTGAAGTGTCCTCTGTTCTACAGCCCTGAGACTCTCTTCAATTTGCATATTTTATGATCAAGTTTCCAGTTAAGCCAAGTTTGCACAAGAGGAAGAGAAATTAGGGCTAAAAAAAACAAACCTGGCCCCAGAGTTCAAGAAATCAGGAGAGGAAGGTAATATGGCCTGGAGAGAAATCAAGTGATTAGACTTCAAAGGAATACCAAGAATTAGGGCTTGTAACCTCCTACCCCACTATCTAGAATCCCCTTGCCACACCCTTTTCCTATTTTCCTTAATGGGCTATCTTCCTCTCCTCAGTAGACCCTTTCAAAGAGAAGAAAGACCAGGGTGAGTACAAGGCTCATACCTATAACCCCAGTATTTTGACTGGGAAAGGCAAGAGGATTGCTTGAGGCCAAGAGTTTAAGACTAGCCTGGGCAGCACAGCAAGACCCTGTTTCTGGAAAAAAGTTTTTAAAAATTAACTGGATGTGGTACCACTGAAGAACAAATAGAGTAAGGAAGTCCTTTCTGATATGTTCAGAGGTCAGAATGTAGATATACATCAATGTTGAAGTGTGATCTTTCACGTCTATAATCGTTCCTCCTTTAAGAGCTTAAAGATTACTACTACATTTTTATCTGAGTAAATCTCAACTATCTAGAACTCTTTGGGAAATAGGGTCATTTTGTGATGGAGGTTTAGGTTAACTGGCAATGATCAGAAAACTCTTTTTTCCTATAATTTTTACTAAGTAACCTCCTTTTGAAATTCATTTGAAGTTACCAAACTGGTAAAAGCAAACATGGTGATTCACCACACAGGCTTTTAAAGCTTTGTATTTAATTAATATTCATTAGCCACAGTAACAAAAATGTAGCCATGTCCCACCTCAATGGAAGTAGGGAATTACATCCCACAAGGATAGCAAAGATAGAAGTATATCTTTATAGCCTAAATGACGATCATAGCACCCTCATGATTAATCTCTCTTCCGACTAAAAATTAAGTCCCCAATCATCCAGATAATAAAAGATTTTACTTAGGTATCTTTCAATTAAGAACAAATGTTTGCTGAATTTTTTAATTCATCAAATGATTTGGATATTAAATGGCCCTGATGGCAAGAGTTCACCATCACTGGAAGATTCAAGCAGAGACCATGGTGTTTGCCAAGAAGTAGCAGGAGACTAGGGCTCTGTGAGCAACTGAACTAGGAGGCCATTGACGTTCCCTGATGGCTCCAAATACCTGCTATTCCAGAGATGACAGTCTGGAATAGCTAGTGAGAATCTTATATACCCAAATGGCATCTCCCAGATTCTACCCTAGAATGCTTTCCTCCGTCTGCTACCTACTTTAGGTAGTTTTCCAGACCACCTCGTTCCCATGCTATAAGTGGGTCACTACAAAAGTCTTGAGATAGACTGTGTTATGGTCCTTTACTTCACTTCCAGGAAACACAATGGCATCCTTTCTGATTCACCTGTGCAAATTTCAGCTGCTTTCAGCTTGTAAGTGTCACTAGGAGGGCTTCATTTGTTTCTGTCCCTGCAAATTTTAACGTTTCTTGATTTTTGTGTATCTCAAAACTTTCCTAATGACCTATGTATTTCATTTGGTAACATGCTGCCTGCCGATTTCCCTGAGAATTGGCATTATATTACCTGGAACCAAGTATTCCTCATGATGTTGAGTAGATATACAACAATACTTAACTCCTCATAAATTCTACATCCTTCCCCTTCCCTTATGGGGCATAAGCCCCAACAGCCATCCCAAGACAATAACAGACTCTGAAGTGAACCTGTTGTATGTCAAGAACTATAAAAGATAGCATCCTATCAGATACAGTGTATTATTTTGCTCAGGTGGCAGGTGAATCCATTCTTTGCTTTGTGATGCATTTTTCTCTCATAGGATTCATCCTTCTCAGAACATGTGAATTGTCATTGGTATATATGGCCAAGCTCTTTTTGTCTTGGATCTTAATTCCAAAATTGTGTGAAGCACAATTTCTAAGCCAATGCAATGCTATGATCATTTACTCTTAAAAGTAAAAAACAAAGACTCACCTTCTAATCTTTCTTAGAGCCTATACAATAAGATTTTATAGGAATGGCTCACTTTTAAGAGCAGCAGGTATAAAATAGCAATCTGCAGGGAGAGCAGCTTGGGAAGGTATAGGAAAATGTTCAAGAGTTTGTATTTCTCTTTGCCCCAAAAGTATACTCCTAATAATCATCTTACAGAAATAATCATAAATGTGGCATATTTTGCTGTAAAACGGTTTGTCACAAAATTGTTAATAATTATGAAAAATGAAAGCCCCAATATTGAGCAACAGGGTACTGACTTAAACATTCTTATCTCTCCATATAGTGGAACACTGTGCATCTATAAAAATCATATTGTAGAAAAACATTTAACCCCATAAGGAAATATTGAAATGAGACAGTGAAGTGAATGGGGGAATTGATGGGTTCAAAGCAGTATATAATCTGAATTTTCTTGGGCTGCCCCAGTCTGTGACTACAGATGACGGTCATGGCCTGTGGCTCATACCTGTTCACAGAGGACTCCAACAGTCCCACAGACTTCCTTAGCTAAGCCTGGGACCTCCAGCTGGGCTTATGAAGCTGCTTCTTGGCTCTTGTTACCCAGAGAATTAGCCCTTTTGTCTTCCTCAGTTCTAGTCATAAACATTCATTTCCTCAAGCAAAGAAACTATGAAAAGGTGCCTTACCCTGACGTTGCTAGGTTGCTCGCAGGAGAGACGTCAACACCTAAACCACTAGGACTGTCTCTGCACTGAGATGAGAGGAAGGTCTGCTCTCCATCTCGAGCCTCACTGTTTTCAGAACATCAGTGGGCTGCTGTGTCTTAGTTTCTGTCTGCAGCCCTTGTTTTCATAGACTCAGACCTGAATCTGTGTACTTGTAGGAGGACCCGTATCTAAGGCAGAATATCCTTATCTCTCCTACCCTCATTTTTTTGTTCTTCTTTCTCTCCGCAGATTAATTCATGAAAGTGTTTATTGTGTGAGCCATCAGCCTGATTAACTTCTCAGATTAAATCCTACAACTTTTCCTTGAGAAAATATTCTGATTTTCTAGGGGTAAAGATTAATATTTTAGACACTATGTGGAATTTAAATAACTGAGAAATCAATTTTCTTTTGATACTAGACAAAGGAATGCAGAGGGGAAAAACATTTTACAGACTCATTTTCCTCAGAATTCCATGTGATCAGTCCTAATGGCTCAGTGCAGTTGTGCTGCTGTAACAAATACTAGAGACTGGGTGCTTTAGAAAAAACAGAAAAGTGTTCTCTGCTTCCAGGATAGTGCCTTTTTGCTGCATCCTTCAGAGGGAACAAATACCATATCCTCATGTGGGGAAGGGACAGACACCAAAGCTGAATGCTACCTGAAGCCTCTTTCCTAAGGGCCTTGATTGCCTTCTGGGGCAGAAGCCCCCAGGACCTAATCACCAGGACCCCACCTCTGAATATTATCATCATGGTTATTATATTTCAACCTCTGCATTTAGGAGGAGGCACATTCAAACTATAGCATCTAATAATAATTTCACTTTTACATTATTCAGATAGAAGTTCCTCTCAGCTGATACTGCTTCACATTTTCATCTTCGGCATCTCCTAAAACCCAAACACCTTGAAACCAAAATACTGTTATGCTTTATTTTTAGCCCTGAAGAAAGGCAACATGATATTTGGCAGGAAAGTTTGGCTTTGTGGGTCTGACAGCCTTCAGTAGGTTACTGAGCATCTCTGAGTTCCAGTTTCTCCTCTACTGAAGCATCATAGTGATAATTCCTGGTTATGTTAGGTCCGAAAAATCCTCCCAAATTAGCTCCAACAGACGAACTCGAGACATGCTCCCATGTAAAGGGCACAAGGTGAGATTTATTCAGACCAGTCTGGATTCTCCCGGCATGCAAGCCTAGGATGAGCCCTGAACTCGGGGTAGAGGAAGTTTTTATGGGGTACAGAAAGCAAGAGGGGTAGGGTCGGATATGAGTACACTTTTCATTGGTGGTTGGTAATTTCATTAGTAAAGGAGGAAGTAAAGGAGGATTTGCATTGGTGGCTGATGATTTCACTAGTAAAGGTGAATTTGGATTGGTACAGGTGAGGGGTGGGGGGTCCCTTAACTGGGGCTAGGGTGGTGTAGCCTAATTAGGTAGTTGAAGGAGAATACCTGAATTTCAAGGAAGTAGAAGCCTATTGCTTATTATGGCAGCTGTTTGCCTAAGGTGACTCAATTAATGGCTCAGTGGCTGTGCAACCTGGGGTGGGGGAGTCACCAGGGAGTGGCCCTGCAGGTTTCACTGGCAGAGGTTGGGGCAGAAGGGCTATGTGGTAAACAGCTAGGAATGGAGCTTGTGCTCTAAATAACAAAATGGAGCTAGTTTGGCTCTCACAGTTACTAGGCCATTTTTAGGGCTAGTAGACTGTTTAAGATGCCTGGCACAGGGCAGAGGTATGCTCAGTAATCATCAGCTCACAAGGCAATCCAGCTGAAACTGCCCTGAGAAAAGCTGCATTTTATCAGCTCAGAGATGCCCTTGAAGTTTTTATCACATAGTTTTATCCTTTATCTGACTTGTTCTGTTCTGGAGTTTTTATTCAGGAACATGACTTGGGCTGAGGAAGGGTTATTTATAGGATTCAGTGTGGTTGATGGCTGTGACCTGTAAACATCTGACTTCAGCATAACCTAAGTGAAAACTCAGAGAGCTGCCCTGTCCTCCTAATGACACGCACAGAAGTTAATGGTTTACTATGTTTTCTTCCCATGGAAATCAGCCTATGTTGACAGAACTGAATGAAAACATAATCCAGTTCTGACAATCTTCCAACCTGAGATGCAAAAGAGCCAATTAATTGTGTCCAGTCAGTTGGAGGTTTACGCACCTTCTCTTGCTGCGGAAAAGTGAGCCCCAGTTAAAGTTCTTCTCTTTGAATTGATCGATCAATCTTTGATTGTATAATCAATGATAAATGCTCATACATATTTCCGAGGAGAATCAGGACCTTGGTTGTTCGTTGAATGTGTGTAATCTTACTTCTGAGCGTATTTGCCCCTTCCTCCTGTGGCAAATGCCACACTGAGCTCTTAAGGGCAAATTCTGCTCTGCATCACCGTGGGACTCCTTCCTTCGTGAAAATGTTTTCACCGCATGTGTTCCTTCCCCTCCCCAAGTATTATGTCTTATCTATGTGTACACATGTGTAGAAGGCTCATCATCCCTCCCTGGCCTCCACCTTTTGAGGGCTTAGGCAATATCTTGTTCATCTTCACATCTCGTCACCCAGTACTGAGCAGTGATTTGCAGAGTTTACATGTGTATACGCTGGTCTTCGGTGGGATTCTCCAGAGCCAGACCCTAAAGCAAGAATTTGAACTAAGTAGCTTATCTAGGAGATAATCCCAGTCAGTACCATAGATAGTAGGAAAATTGGGAAGAAATGAAGCTAATCCAGGGTGAAATAAAGAGCAAGCAAGTTCTTATTGTGGAAAACTGGGGCTCAGTGCATGCTGAACACTGCCTGGAATATGCCTCTGTTACCCCACTGCGAGGCAGAGCTGCAGTACTTATCAGAGGGTAGCTGCAGCATTCCTTGAGGTTTACTCACAGGGGCCATTGATTCATGGGCACCTCGTCCAGCCCTGCATGTAGCCAGTGTATTCCTGAACCTCAAAAAGCCCTCAGGCAGAGAGTCACTCTTAACAGAGAGAGCCCAGGGACTACAGGAGGGCACTGGATGCCTCTGCTGTAATGCACAATAACTCTTCTTCTACAGAACTGAATGGAATTTGCCAAGAGCTACAAGAAATGGCAAATGACCCTAAGACCTCAACTCATTGATTTTTTACAAACCTCCTGCAGATACATGTTTTAAACAGTATCAACTCTGTCAGTACTGAATGATTTGGAGGCACTGGTACCTCTAAAAGCAGCAGTGAGGCAGTTTTTCTTCTAATACACCATTCGGTTTTACTATTGTGTGTCTTCCATACCCAGGCTATGTTTCAGATGGAGCAATACAAGTACTGCTTGTGCTTTTTAAAAATCAAGCTAGATGGGATCCCAGCAGAGACCAGGGGCGGGGGGAGAAGATGTCATGGTCCTTTGGAGGCAGCGTTGGGCCAAGAGAAAGGGAGTTTGGATTTTCATCTTCCTTCTTGTGTGACATGTGGCCTTGAGGAAATCACTTGGTACCTTCTGAATTTCTTTTTGGTCATTTGAAAAATGTACATATTGAACAGTAACGTTTCCGATTCAAGCATAACTAGCCTGTGAAACATAGCAATAGGGTTTATATACATGATGTGGATTGGGTAGAGATTGCAAGGAAAAATACAGACTCACATACATGTGTAAATACACAGATCTGTGTCTGAAATATGTGTATCCTGTAGTTATTTTAACAAAAAAATTTAAAAATTATTATGGCATTTAGATTATGAGATTTTCTTCATAATCTAAAGGATAATGGTTTTTGTTTTTTTTTTTTAAGCAAAAAGATAGTTTATTGATAAGGAGAGAAGAAAAGCCTCTGCTTCCATCTAGGGGTTTAGATGCAGCTTTTCCTCCCCTATGGGCAGGGGGCGTTGGGGAGATGGAATGTCCCAACTGTTTGGTGCTGGGGGCCTGTGGGCTGTGGGTGGAAGCTCATTTTAAAGCTGCCATTGTGTAGGAATGTGGTCTTGTTTAGGGTGTGGTCTCTGCTCTGGCACTGGTGGCTTAGGTGGGACACTGATTATGAGATTTTCAAATGATTTTTTCTCTTAAAAGCAAATATCCTCTACCACTTAAAAATGAGAATATATTTTCCATGCTGAATTGGAATAGGGAAAGGAATTTGAAAAAGAGAGTTACGTTGTTTTTCTTATGAAACCTGGCATGGCTTTGAAACTTTGAAAATAATTGAAGTTCGCTTCTCTTGTATGCAAGTGTCTCTTAGTTTCCCATTTGTCTTCAGAAACCCACCCTATCTTTTAATATTAAAAAAAGAAACCTGGGCTCGGCGCCTATAGCTCAACCGGCTAAGGCACCAGCCACGTACACCTAAGGTGGCGGGTTCGAATCCCCAGTCCGGACCCGCCAAACAACAATGACAGCTGCAACCAAAAAATGGCCGGGTGCTGTGGCGGGCGCCTGTGGTCCCAGCTACTTGGGAGGCGGAGGCAGGAGACTCGCTTGAGCCCAGGAGTTGGAGGTTGCTGTGAGCTGTAATGCCACGGCACTCTACCCAGGAGGATAGCTTGAGGCTCTGTCTCAAAAAAAAAAAAAAGAAAAGAAAAGAAAAGAAACCTGTCTGGCTCAGTGCCTGTAGCTCAGCCGCTAGAGCACCAGCTACATACACTGGAACTGGTAGGTTCAAATCCAGCCTGGACCTCCCAAACAATGACAACTACAACCAAAAAATAGCGAGGCATATGGCAGGTGCCTGTAGTCCCACCTACTCAGGAGGCTGAGGCAAGAGAATTGCTTAAGCCCAAGAGTTTGAGGTTGCTGTGAGCTGTGACTCTACCGAGGGTGACATAGTGAGACTCTTGTCTCAAAAAAAAAAAAAAAAAAGAAAGAAAGAAAGGAAGAAAAGAAACCTGTCATTTGTTTTCTGATTTAGACTAAGCTTTGGTCCTATAGCCTAATAAATGTGAGATTTTATCCTATTTGCTCCCAAGAAGTAAAGTAAGGGGTAAGCTCCAGCTCACTGAGGATTTGTTGGGCGCCCCAACCTCTGTTCCCTGGAGGACTTTTTATCACACTACAAATAATGCAGTCAGGTATTTCAAGATAAAGATGAAAATCACATTGCGGTGGAGATGTTAAAGAGAAGGTGATGCCGGCCTCATGTTCCAGGCCAGCACTATCCCCAGTCATCCTTGGCTTCAACACTCCTGCCTGGGTCCTCTACGGGAGTGCACGGGCCTGGCAGATGCTCAGTGGAAGATACAGAGTGGGATTCGCTCTGGGTTTGCGTTCTGGCCAGCCAAGTCAGTGAGCACTCTAACGCTGCAACTCCCATGTACTGAGGACACAAAGCCGGGACCGGCTCTTTTGTTAGGGCTTGGCCTCTGTGTGTGCCTGTCAAGCTCCCTGTGGAACCACCCCATTCCAAACTGGGTCCTCAGGGCTCTGGGGCTGCTGAACGGGGTTCTTATCTTCTCCAGGGTGTTGATGGTTTCTTACTAGGCTAATAGAAAGGTCAAATACAAAAACACCTTTGAGTCCAATGTCAACTTTGGAACTTTTTAAGAACTAGGACCTCTAGATATAACACCCTAGGCTCATCCCTATCTGGTCTAGTCTAGCACAAAATATAAAGTGGATGATGCTTTCAGTTGTACTAGGGTCTCTGAAAGAAGTTTAGCTTCTGTCTTTGGAGGGAAGGCTCCTAGGTGTGTTGTGAGAGGGGAGAAGTGTTAGAACCAGCTCATTCCACAATTCTTGTGTATTTTATTTTAATTTCAAAGCTAGTCTTATAACCTTCAAAATACTCATGTTTTTCATAGTTTTTGGTCCCTTTGGAAGAAAGAGTAGAGTCATCACTGCTTCAAAATTCTGTATGTATCTACAAGGGGACTTCATCTGTGCAATGCAAATTCTTATTTATTTTTGGAGGTTATCTTTCTCTACCCAGAAGGTCTTAGAACAGTAATTCTAAAACTTCAATATGCAAGAAAATCACTTGAAGAGTTTAAAATGTAGATTCTTGACTTTCTACTAAGACTGGATTCAGGGAAAATGCTTGATTAGGAATCTACATTTTAAATAATTACCCAGCCCAATGCTAAATGCAGTTGGCAGGTGGATCTTATTTTGAGAAAAACTATTTAAAGATGCTCATATGATAAATGTTTTTGGCAAATCTCTTTATCAAGAAGACTTCTTGTTAATGGCAGACATTGGATGTTCTTGGGAAGATGTAAATTTTGGATAAGTGATGCTTTATCATCAATGGAAAAATAAACAAGTATGTACTGTTCATCTGAAAGTCATGGTTATTTAAGGATTCCAGCAAACATGAGAATTATCTTAGTGAACACAAGCTTGATCACCGTGGATAAGAAATTCATCACTAATGGACTGCGTCTCAGCACGTGAAGTGGTCAAAGGCAATTCCTGATGGAACCATGATCCACCTGCCTGGTTATTTAGGAATTGGGGAAAGAATTCTGAGCTTATGAGAGATTTTTTTTGGGGGGGGGGGAGGAGTGTTTAGGAGGGAACAAAATATATATCTGGAAAGAAATTATGAGATAACTAGCAAATAGGACCAGAGAAACAATTTCCTAGAATCTAAGGAAAAGCTCCAGATGGAATGCTAGGGGTCCTGTGCTACCTACAAACATATTTTGTTCAGGTCACACAGTGTTTCGTAGTCAAAAAAGCCAGACACTGGGATCACATCCGGGAGAGGAACATGCCTTTAAGCTGGAGTGTAGCTTCCTCTTTAAATGAAGCATACATGTCTTTCGTTACATCCCACTATTACCTATTACCTTTATGTTATTCATTCATTTATATTGGACCCAGAAAGCTTCAAGACTTCAACTCTAGTCTGTGGAACAGATGCAGGATTTTTAAAGGGACAGTAGGAATGGGACATTTCGTTGACAGGGTGGCAGTAAATGGACAGTCACTATTTTCCTGACTCCATTGGCTGGAACCAAAGGCTCTGAGAAAGTGTGGTTTTCACATAGTGATTAAGAATCCTCCGGAGGCCAGGTACAGTGGCTCATACCTGTAATCCTAACACTCTGGGAGGCTGAGGTGAGACAATTCCTTGAAGCCAGGAGTTTGAGACCAGCCTGAGCAAGAATGAGAACCCTATCTCTACAAAAAGGGGAAAAATTAGCTGGGTGTGGTGACACACGCCTGTAGTCCTAGCTACTTAGGAGGCTGAGGCAGGAGGATCACTTGAGTCCAGGAGTTTGAACTCCTGTAGTGAGTTTGATGATGTCATGATGCTAATCAGGGTGACAGAGAAAGATGCTGTCTCAAAAGAAGGGAGGGAGTAAGGAAGGGAAGGGAAGGAAGGAGGAAAGGAAAGGAAAGAAGGAAGGAAGGAAGGAAAGAAGGAAGGAAGAAAAGAAAGGAAAGAAGGAAGGGGTCTTCTGGAGACACACACAGAGCATTCTCCAGTGTTGAGAATTTCAGGGTAGTGGTGGTACGTTCTCAGTCCCTTGTGGTGGTTTTGTTCCTTGTCAGTACCCGTAGTTCTGCATTTCAGTCAGATTGTGCTGACCTCTCTGTAAACACGCTCACCTCTTCTGGACATTACCGCTATTCTTTCATCTTTATACCTCAGCCTTCATTTGTTCCAAATGGCTAAGGATCTGTCTACTGGAAAATTTGCTTAGTCTCAGTAAATGCTTGTCTATTATTAGTTCAGATTAGTTTTGCTAAATCACTGAATATAATATCCTCAGGGTAGAATAAATTAATACATTTGTAAAGGTAATTCCACTAAATAGGTTTTTATTTTCTGCAGCAGTGAGAAAAAGAAAATAGAAGATTTATAAGGGAGCCTTTGGAGTGGTTTTCTGAAAGACTCATACCAATTCTAATTAGTTGTAAGCTTGATAACTTTCACATTTGCTAAGATAGATCTCTCCGGCCACTACCCCCCTGCCCTTAGTGGTTCCCTTTGGCTAAAAGAAGGGAAGCATCTAACATGGCCATGCCATTTAGTGTCTGTGCCTTAGTTTCCTCATTCACTCACTGTTTACTGAGCACACATAGAGAGCTTTGAGTAAGGAAAGAGGCCTGTACTTAGAAACTCAGGAATTAATAAAGAGTGATTTAGACTTGTGATTCTCAAACTAGGGTCCCTAATCAGTGGCATCACTGTTCCCTGGGAAGGTGTTAGAAGAGCAAATTCTCAACAGCCGGCCGCTCTGGACCTAGTGAGCCAGAAAGGCTGGGGAGCAGGGCCCAGTGATGAGTGTTTCAACAAGCCCTGAGGTGATTCTGACACACATAAAAGTTTGAGAAACCAAGTGTTTTGTGTTCCACTTATAAAAACTGGATGGGAGTGGTGGCTCAGCACCATGAGAGGCCAAGGCCAAAGAATTGCTTTAGGCAAGGAGTCCAAGAGTATTCTGAGCAAGAGCCAGACCCCATCTCTAGAAACAGTAGAAAAATTATTGGGATTGGTGGCATGGGTCTCGTCCCAGCTACTTGGGAGGGTGAGGCAGGAGGATGCAGTGAGCTAAGATGATGCCACTGCACTCTCACCCAGGTGGCAGAGTGAGACCCTGTCTCAAAAAAGAAAAAGAGAATGAAACAAAAAATCTATACCCTGAGTTTCTCCATAAAGCGTCCTCTGAAACGACATAATAAGCTAAGGTGTGAAGTCCACTGTGTTCAAAGAGACACTTTTTTTCCTCCATGAATTTTTCTTGCCTGGTAGTTATGTGCTGTCTGCTTATGTCAGCACAGATATGTGATGGGACCAGCCTTTAAAGTAATTGTGGAGTGGATTAAGCATCTTTGTTCCTTCTCTGTCTCTGTATTTAGCGTCCTTTCTTGGATTTCTTGGGCACAATTAGTCCATTATCACCTTCATAGCCCAACAATCTTTGCTTCGTCCCTTTATACAACTCCTTTTCATTGCCTATTCATCAGAAAGATAGGATCAGCTGATTGACAGTGAGGGACTGATGTTTGATCCCAACAATGAAGCTGCGTAGGGTAAAACCAAACCCACTCACATTTTGAGTTACTGATAATGCAGTTTTCTTGCCGCGTCAAATCAGTGTTGCAGAATCTGGTCATTTCAGTTTTGTCTATTCTTGAGCTATTGAGGTAGTCATTCTAAGAAATTAGTGTGAATTTCAAGAAAGAGTTTTTTGAAATAGCATACCAGCTATCCTCTGGGTCACAGCCTCACTGATCTAATCATTTGCTCTGTCTTCAAGACTGGCATTGATTCCTGCAGATAATTTGTGCAGTGACTGCTCACCTACCTGTAAGCCCAGGAATGATGTTGTCTTAGATGTAAAGAATGTGTAGGTCTTCCTGGAAGTATATGGATTACTTTCATGACCACTTAAATTTCTTTCAGATAAAGAACTATTTTTAGCATTTTAAAACCAAATGTTATGTACATCTGCTATGTCCCGATGATCACTGCAAGTTGTGAGCATCAACTGTGCTTTGCTGATACTACGAACAGTGGTTAGTGGTGCAGTACAGCATATGGTGGCCTCCTCTTATAAGCAGAAATAAGAGGAGAAGTGAGATGTGAAGTGTGTGAAAGATGTGAAAATAATGTCACCCATACTGCTTCTTCAGAGCACTGCAGGGATCACCTGCTGGAAGACAAGGCTATGTGTGGACAATGACACAAGCAACTTGGAAGTGTCCAGATCCTTAATCCAGGTACCCACGAGCTCCCTGGGCTCTGTGGAGTTTGTATGGGAAGTAACCAGTAGTTACGAACAGGCTAGAAAGACAGGTCTGCACATACCCCAGCCCTCCCTGCTTTCCTGTCCTCTTCAGGGGGTCTTGACTCATCACCTTTTCTTCTCTCATTCTTTGTAATGACCTTTGAGTGTAAAAGGATTCATAGTCTCTAATCCAATTTTCCCCCCAATTTGGTCTTGTGTCATGTGAATATGATGAACTCTATGTATTTCTGTAGATTAAAATTTGTTTATTAAAAATAGAGAAGCATTTAAATCCTAGAATTTGAAAGAAGGATGCAATCTACTGCTTTATTTTTCTTTGCAGTAAAAGTTGAGCATCTTTCCACTCTTAATATTAAATAAATTTCATATTATATTCATGCTGTAATTATGGCTTATGAGCTCCTGGTTAATTTCAGAATTTAGATGATGCTGAAAGAAATATTCAGAAAAGCTGTAACTAGGGACTTTACAAAGGGTTACCCATCCAGTCAGAAATAAGATTCATTAAGATCATAAGGGGGGGGAAAGGGGACAGCCAGGAGCCAGCCTACTCCTATCAAGTGGGCCTTGCTATTCTCCTGTTGAACCTAGAGGATTTCACGTGTATCATCATCAAAGTCATTCTGTGACCATGATGGATCAAAACAAAAACAAGAACACTCTGAATTCACATCTGAACTCTTAAAGTCTGCCCCTGTCAACAGACAAAATGGATTCCTCATGGCTAACCAAGGTTCCCAGAGTTAAAGCAGAGCTGGATGAGGGAGCCAGCCCACTACTATGTGTCCTCAGAAAGATGTAGTAAAAGTGTCACAGGGACCTCCCTTTCTATAATCATGCCAAACCAGTTCCTGTTGCCAGTTCCAAGGTAAAGAAATCTCACACCCTCACTAGCATTCGAAAGAAACATTTGACAGATACTTCTGGTTTGGGGCTCAGAAACCAACCAATTAAAGCTCACCTGCTCCAACCAATCAGAACTAAGCAAGTTTCAACCCTTCATTTACATAAATAAACCTGACTGGGAACCTAGATGGAAACTCTCTGCATAAACCCCAAACTCTCTCTCTCTTCTCCGGAACTCACCTTGGTTTTAGATCAAAGGTGCTTTGTCTTCCTGCATTGCAAACCATACACTAGAACTAAGTCTCTTTCCTCCGAATTCCTTTTCAGAGAACTTTGTTCACAGAATACAGACAGCCCACATGATACCAAATGTCCCTCATTCTGGGCTAATAGGCGCAACTGCTTTTTATTTTCACCAAATACAGCTTTTGTCTCCTCTAGTCTGTTTTGCCCTTTGGGAAGATATATTGAAATGACAGATCATAACATTATCCTTGCTCTCTGAAAGCACTTAATCTGGAGGGAAGCTTGCTTCCTTGGTGCCTCCCCAAACTGTGGTATCCCCTATGACCTGAAAAGATAGAGTTAGACCCCACTTAGATGTAATTAATTGGTAATTTATTTTACCTGCCGCAGGGGCTGCTGCTTCTAGAGGCAGTCAGCAACCAAGTAGGGGGGTGGGTTGGCTTTTATAGGTTTTGTGCAAGCATATTACAGAAGCGAAACGTGTCTGGTTAAGGGGAGGTTACAGCTCAGGTAGTCATAGATACAGCAATGGTTACAGTAATGCAACAATGATTAATACAGTTTTGGTTGACAGTGGATACATCTCGTATCACAATGGTTATGGTTATACAACAGTAATTAATCAAGTCTCGGTGAGTTTTCTACCATTGTTCACCTACTGAGAACTTGGGGGTTTTGTGAATCTTGGGACTTTTCTTCCTTGTTCTGAAACTTGTTCTTGGCAACCCTAGGGGGAACGTGGCTGGGAAGCATATTCTTGGCCACCCTGGGAGGAGGAGGGACTTGCCTTGTTCCCAGAGACTGAGGGGAGGAGGGAGGAGGAGGGAAAGGGGCTGGGAAGCTGGTCACAACAAACCACTCAGAGCTCAGACCTCTGGCCCCTTTCTAACAACCCCTAGTCACCCATGCCCTGTATTGTCTCTTGCTGCAACAAGTAAACCTAACTTGTTCCACTGTTGGGGTCTTCCTGGTGGTCTTTCACCAGAGAATAGTCTATAAGTGGGCTGATTACTTGGTTACGATCATGCTGGAGAACACATCTGAATTCTACAAGTGAGGCCCACCTCCTCAATTCTGGGCCTGGCTTGCTGACACAACAGCTCCATCCCTCTCTAGATGAATCTCAACTCTGATTTGTTATTAATGGGTGCAAATGCTGATGCAATTATAGTCATTTAGATAGAGTGAGTCACTTCCTCCTTAGATTTCAAACTGAAAATGAATCTTTCATTTATACATGATAATAGCTAACATCTAATATTTACTCTGCATCAGGTATTGTGCTAAGTATTTAAATGAACTACATAATAGTATCCAGACTATGAGTGGACACCTCCATTTTACAGATGAGGAAACTAAAAACAAAGAGGTGAATTACGTTGCCCAGGATTACACAGCTAGTGGTGACAGTAGGGTTCAAATTCAAGTTGTCTAACATTATTATAGCCTTTGCTCTTAACTTTTACATGCTGTTGCTTTTGAGATGCCTGCTCTATTTCCTAGAATCTAACAGTAGTAATTCAGAATGCCAACTATACCTATAATAAACGCGTAATTCTCGGAGATTATAACGATAATTGTCAAAATGTTTGCATATTTAATTTTATGGTAAATGTAATTACCAACCTCATTGTTCTTAGTTACAATAGTTGATGATTGAACTTTTGAGAGAACCATATACTATTATAAGTAAGTACAGGTTTCAGATTGTATAAGCAGACATTGTCAGAAGTATGTTCCTCTGAGTTAGGAAGGATCATTGCATAAATATGCACAAACTGTCTTCTTTGATATGATAGACGCATCTGTATCAGAAGTAATGAGAAAGATGTACACATACAACGTGAGGGTTGCGGAAAAGTGCATCATGGTGGGGTCAGGTGTAACACATTTCCCAGGTAACTCTCTTCCTGGCTGATGATACCTTGCTGAATATTCATACCTGGAAGTGCTATTCAGTTTTCCCCTGGGTGTTTTACTCCTTTTCTCTTACCAAATCAGTCTTCTCATTCTTCATTGTTCTTTGTTCATTTAGTCGCAGTGGGTTTTATTACCATCTCCTTTAAAGTGAGCAGACTATTCTGCTACAGTTTCTCAGAATTCTGATAATGGGTTAGCCATTTTTATGCCTCATCAAGCCTTTAAACCTTTGATTAATGTTAGTTAATAAACCAAGAGCTTATCTGAATGCCACAATATGCATAAAATATTTTAATAAATAAGCTACCAAAAAGAGATAATCCTTACAAACACTTTTAAAAAGCACTATATTAAATTCAAAATTGGGGGTGTCCTTAAAACTTTGTGTTCTGTGGAAATTCTAAGGTTAATATTAAAATAGTAAACAGGGAAAAACACATAAGATTTATAAGCAGGTATTACCGTCCTTTTCAATGTGAACTTTATAAATTAAAATGTATGGTTTAAACATGACTACTCAGTGCATTTACATCCATTATCGGCAAAAATGACCATGATAAATGACCACCTGAGCCTTTATTTTATTTTATTTTATTTTTTTTTGAGGTAGACTCTCGAGCTGTCACCCTGGGTAGAGTGCTGTGGTGTCACAGCTCACAGCAACCTCAAACTCTTGGGCTTAAGTGATTCTCTTACCTCAGCCTCCTAAGTAGCTGAGACTACCAGCATCTGCCACAATGCCCAGCTACTTTGAAGTTGTAGTTGTCATTGTTGTTTGGCAGGCCCAGGCTGGATTCGAACCCACTAGCCCTAATGTATGTAGCAGGCACCCTAGCCACTGAGCTACAGGCGCCGAGCCCCACCTGAGCCTTTTCAGTAGTTCTCAACCTTCCTAATGCCACGACCCTTTAATATAATTCCTCATTTCATTGCTAGTAGCAACAAAAATAATTTTATGGTTGGGGGTCACCACAACATGAGGAACTGTATAAAAGGGTCACGGCATTAGGAAGGTGGAGAGCCACTTCTTTAGACTATATCTTAGCATTTTATATATAGACTGTTCTTTATCAATTCCTACCTAATATCATTTGAGTTGAAATTCATTTTCACAGTCCTTCCATTGCTCCATATTGCCAACCAGGTTCTAAGGCTAATGCTTTGTACCTAAAAATGGAAACACACCATGAAAAAGCAGAGGAAAAGTTGGTTTAATCACAAACACCTCAAATGTAAATGTGCCATTGTCATAATATTATCTACGGAAGGTTACAGACTGAAAAAAAGTATACAATAATTTGAATTATTTATATCATCAGTATTGTATCTCATACTGCAAATGTGTGACTCTTATTAGAGACATGTGAGTCAGTTTGGGGAGAAGTATTTGTCTACAGTTTCGACCTCTGAAGAGAATGTGTGGTTGAGTCATTCTTGGCTGCCTTGTAAGGCCTCTCAAAAAATCTGTAAATGGATGAATGAGGTGATAAAACAGATCTTGGCAAAAGGGGGATTAGGGATCGCTGTCTCTGTTGCTACAGATGGAGGCAACTTTAGGCCAAATTTAATTCAATTTAACAGAAATAAAAATAGTATTTAGAAATAGCCCTTTGATAATAAAGACATCTTATTTTAGAGTAGGAAACTTATGAAATACTTCTAAAAGCTAGGAAATTTGACTGGAAACTTTACCCAGTAATAATTTGCATAAAAACTAGAGTTATAATAGAAGACTGAAAATGTAAGTTGATTTATAGTACCAGTTCAATTCTTGTCAAAATCTCTAAAGAATTTTCCTTTTTCTTGACTGAGCTATTTTAAAATTCATTTGTGAAAATGCACAGCCCCCAAAGTAATTGATATTTTGAAAGGAAGCAGGAGTGAAGGAGGTGGCCAGACTTACATAGCATTTAAGGTATTTAAACATTTTGTAAAATGCCAGTTAATAAAGTACAAAACTAAAGTAGGGTTTCTCAACATCAGCACCATTGAAATTTGGGGCCAGATAATTCTTTATTGACAGAACTATTGAAATAATACAAACTTAAAATGATGACGAATTTCAAACTGATGGAATTATAGTAAACGTAGTGTGTCAAGAACATACATAGTGTGTCAAACATAACTGGGAAAACTTTTGTAGAATGTGGTCAAAACATTATAAAAAGGCTTTACCCATTGACTCAGCAACTTTACTCTTTGGAACTTATTTCAAGAAATAAATCAAAATTAGAAAATACTACATGCATAAAGATGTTTGCTAGAGATAGACAGAGTCTTACTTTGTCACCCTTGGTAGAGTGTCGTGGCATCACAGCTCACAGCAACCTCCAGCTCTTGGGCTTAGGTGATTCTCTTGCCTCAGCCTCCCGAGTAGCTGGGACTACCGGCGCCTGCTGCAACGCCCGGCTATTTTTTGTTGTGATTTGGCCGGGGCCGGGTTCAAACCCACCACCCTTGGTATATGGGGCTGGCACCCTACTAGAGCCACAGGCGCTGCCCTACACTGCTAGAGATTTTTTTTAAAAGATAGAAAACCCTGAAAACCACTTCAATGTGATACAACAGAAACACTTCAAGTAAGATCTATCAATTTTATGAAAGAATATACTATCAATAAAAATGATCCACATTGTGAGTACAAGATAGCAACCTGGAAAGTTGTTGTTAAGTGTAAAGTCTGTCAGTGCTATCTTTGCAAATACTGGAAGGAACCAGCATACAATCTTAGAGTTCAACTCTGCCATCAGTAGCCCTCAGCTTGAGCTCTGGCTCTGCCCTGTTTGGCAGAGCACCACATATTAATAGCTTGAACCCTGGGGAAGTTACTTAATCTAAGACCCAATTTTCTTTCCTATAGAATACATTTAAATAACATTATGAAAGTTTACATGGGGGATAGCACGGCGCTTTGCACCTGGTACGCTGTCAAACATTAGCTATTGTCGTTGTTATCATTACTATTTGTATTAGCAAAGCAAAGGAAATTAAAAGTTTGTTTCACTTTGAGTTCAGTGGTTAGGATGCTATTTGTGCAGTTAAAGAAATTTCTAGCAGCTGCCTTCTAAAATGTAATGATTAAGACTACAGCAATCACAGCAGGTAGCAAACGAAAACTATTAAAACGGGGATAATAAAAAAGACTATTTTAAAGATTTCACCAATAGAAGAGAGAAAAGAATTGCTGAAATGCCTTAAAATGAGTAGCTAAGCAAAGTCACAGAGACAATTAGAGTGAGCACAGGGAAAGGTAATGAGCAGTGATAATTAAAGCTGCCACAAGATGCATCCACTTGCACACTCACACACATCTCTGTCCTTTAGGGAAGTTGATTAAGTCAGCAGAGGAGCAGAGGAGAGGAGAGCTGCTCCACACTCTCTCCTCCACCCAGCTTCTCCCCCACTGTGAAAGAGGAGGAGAAGTCACACTCTCAGCATTAATGCCAGGAAGTTTTGCTGTGAAAGCTCGCCCTTGTCCTCACCCCCTCACTGTGGGTGAATAGGGCTCCCAGACTCTGCATAAATAGATGGTCTGTGGAGGTTCCCGGCTGAGTTGCTCTCCCCAACTCTGCCCCAGGTCTAGGGCACCAGATTCACTCCAATCATCTACTGCCTAGAAGCTTCCCGAGAAAAGAAACATCTATTATCAAAATCTAGAAACAATCTGCAACTTTGTGAGAATTATCATTGTCACAAAGTGTCAGAGTGTGATTTATAGGACTTTTCAACCTTTTTCTGTTACACTTGGAAATATCTGTTGGTCTGAACTAGGCAGTGTCCCATTTCCTGGTCATGCCAGGATTTGTAAATACTCTCAGCACAGAGATCTGTATGTGTTTAAAGAGTATGAAACAATGTATCACCTAAAGGAGCTTAGTGAGCTAGTTAAGGGAATGAATGTCTTCCTGTGCCAAGTTCTGAACATTTTAACTGTGCTCCACCCCACCATACCCTGCAACATTTTAGTCTGGAGATTATGTTTTGTACCTGCCCTGCCTTGATCTTTTTGCTTGCTGTCCTGCCATGAGCCCTTACTGGGCACTCAAGTTTGCACTCCTAGAACACCATAATCCCTAAACATCCTCAGTGGGGCTCCTACAACACTCATTTACTAGGAAACCCCAGGTCACAGGTAGAACTCTCACAGCCTTGGTGGAGGCGCGGGGATCCCTCTGGTGTGGGGTTCGGTGCTCCCATCCTATGTACTTGGTTCATGGTGCCATTTTCCCTCCTTCATATCCCCATAGCATTTTGACAAAAATAATGTCAGCTCAAATTTGAGCTCTTCATTGTCATCAACAGACGTTCTTCTAGATCTGGGTTTCTTAACTTTGGTACTAGTGATATTTCAGCCTGGATAATTCTTTGTTGTAGGAGGGGTGTGTGTGTGTGGGGGTGGTTATAGGCATGGGATTTGTAGCAGCCTCCTGGCCTCCACCCACCAAGCCAGCTAACAGTTACCTTCTACTTGTGACAACCAAAACCATCTCTAGACATTGCAGGTGTCCACTGAGGGACACAACTGCCTCAGCTGAGAATCGTTCTCAGACAGTACTTTTATGTGACCTTCTGATCACTTTTATATTAAAAATGCCATTCAATTGAGCACAATGGTTTAAACATCTTGTTATTCATCACCTCAACTATAAAAGGGTGTTATTATTCAACTCCCACTTTTTTCGGGTGAGGAAATTGAGGCTCTGCCAAATGTTAACACAGTTAATAAGTGGCAATTATCAAGAAAACATTTCAAAGTGGTTGGCTCATACAAACTGAAAGTCCAGATGGAGAAAGGCTTGGATGAGGCTTGATCCAGCCCTTGAAAGCCCTCCCACCAGGCTCTCAGTCTCCTGACTGCCTTTCTCTGTCCTCATGTTTCACACCAAGGCCCAGCAGCTCCCCTTATGGTGGTTGTTAAGGTCTAACAGCTTCATAAACACCATCCAAAAAGAAAAGACCTCTTTCCTGGTAGCTTCATGGAAGAGAATGTCAACTCTTTTTTTCTTAACCCCCCAAAAATATTTCACTGTTTCTCATCGAGCCACATGCCCCTGTCTGTGATACAGGACAGGTGGTGCCATGACCTGCCGCCTTAGCCCTGGTGGTGTGGGTGTAGCGGCCAGCAGTAGAACAGCAGGATGGAGGGTGGACAGAGGGGCCCTGGAAGGCTCCAAGATCCAAGGGGCCAGACAACAGCTGGGGAGACACTGGCGCTTTGGTGTCTCTTTCTGAAAACCCACCTTTTCTAGGGCTGGTCAATTTCATGGCCTGTCAATTTCAAGTAAGTTTCCAAAGAGTTATGGCCCCCTACGGCTAAATGGAAGGCTGGCGGTAACTTTAGAAGACCTAAGCCCTATAAGTAAACATTGAGTTCTGGCAAAACAACCCCCTGCGACTAGATATACCCCTGAGCAGAGGGCCTGGACACAGACTTCCCAGAGGGAGCAAGTGAACTTGTTCCCTACCTGAGTTCTCTCTGCCAAGAGCTTTGTTTTTATCGTTTTTTGTATTCTTTGTTTCCGTGAATAAATCCTGTCTTACCACTGATCTGTGGTCAGTGGATTCATTCTTCAAATCGGGGAGACCAAGAACCTGAAACACGGGTGTCCTATTTGGCGAGCCACCCAGGAGAGAAGATGAAGTTCTGTATCATCTGGACTCATCATCCAGACTCAATTCAAGCTCTACCCTGGGGCTATGGATAAAGAGGGCTAATCCGCCCTCAAATGAGACAGCCAAGAATGAGATGTGCTTTTTCAAAAGAAGTTAGGTGTGTGATTTCAGATGATGAGGAAATGAACACTGGGTTGGGGGCAAATGACATGGTTCTGCACCAAGCTTGTTAACACACCTCTTGCAGTTGCGTTATTTAATAATATCCCTCTCCCCACTCTGTGTCTATGACTGTACCACAGACCTGTTTCCTTTGCTTAAGCTTTGATGGAAACTCCTAAGAGAAATGCCCAGGTAGTCGTAGTCAGCAGAACACTGGGGTGGACCAAGATCCACAGACCACCCCCTGCTCCTTGGACAGACCTCTCTCCAGGGGCCCCTCAGCAGTGGGTGGGCCTCTTTGGGCCACAGTAGACCCCTTGCAAGTAGCACAGCACTTTATTCTTCAAGGGCAAAGGAAAGAGACTTGCCTTTTCTAAGCACTCACCTGTATGCCACCCTGGCCTTCCTATAATGACCCTGGGCCACGCTACTCTTCCTGTAACCACGCTGTGAAGTACATTTGTCATCTCACTTTAAAGATGAAGAAATGGAAGCTCAGAGAGGTTAAAGTAATTTGCCCAAAGTCACACCACCTGTAAGAAGCAGAACGTGAATGCAGACTGATAGCCTTCACTCCAAAGCCTGTGCCTTTTTGTCACCAAAATTGAACACCTTAGAAGATATATCTCCCAAGAAGCTATTATTTACTGAACAATATGCTCAACCGTATTTGAATAAGAAAGAACACAAAGCCTTTTCCCTATTCCCCAGGAATAAATGAATCGAAGAGTGAAAGAAAATAGGAGAGATAAAACCCGTGGGCAGTGAGCGGATCCCTCAGCTGCTCTAGTGGTAAAGAGACTATGTAGGAAATCAGCGTCAATGTGTGATAACAACTGCAGTGTCTTCAGCAGAAGTGCAGCATGTGACCAGTTCCCCAGGGAAATTAGCCGCAACAGGGACAGCCCGGCAGCAACAGGGGACTTAGAGCAGCGCCTGAGAAATGGGGGAAGCCAGCAGTATGTGGGACAGTCCCATGATAAAGTGTCTCCACTCTCCCCTCAGCGTGGTGTGAGGTAGAGGAATTCCTGTCTGAGAAAGATGGTGCATCGGTACACACAAGTGTGGGCTCTGCTATAAAATTCAAACTCTGCTGCCTGGAAAAGAACAAGTAGGGGTGTATTTGCTTATTTCAGGGGCTGCCTGGAAAACTCAACATAGCTACAACATTTCTGTGTACTGTCTGTCTGAAAGGCTATTATGTAGACTTCGTTCAACTCTGTTAAGAATATGACTTTTATGTAAAAAAAAAAAAAAGACTTAGGTGGCACCTGTGACTCAGTGAGTAGGGCGCTGGCCCCATATGCCGGAGGTAGTGGGTTCAAACTCAGCCCCGGCCAAAAACTCAAAAAAAAAAAAAAAAAAGACTTTACATCTTTTGTATAGAGTTAATACTTTACTGAAGTATCACAAGAATGGAAAAGCAAGTATCCAATGTACCCAACACTAATATGAAGCCAGTAGATGAACTTATACACACCTACACAAGAGAAAACTTAATCCAAGTGGGGGAGGGGGATTGGTGCGCTCTCACCTAGTGGACACAATGTAAGGGCATCTGGCACACCTCCTGGGTGTGGGGCACAGCTACGCTGGGGACCTAACCTAACAAATGCAAACATTGTAACCCCATCACTTGTACCCTCATATTAATCTGAAATTAAAACAAAAAAGAATATGGCTTAGCTGCACTGAAATGCAGCAAAATAGCCCCCACCCAACTAAGTGCCTAGATATCTGCCATCCAAACTCACTTAAACATTGGAAGGGGCGAGACCTATGAGCAAACTCGTGTCCCTTCCTTTGCCTAGAATATACGGGTAGGGTGCCACACACACAAAAAGCTGTTTCCTCGTTGTATGTCTCAGAGAATATGGGTAATTTAAATGATTTGTTCTGCACATAGCCTAGAGCAGGAGCCCTCAGATTGGGCTCTTCAGTGGTATTGGGGGGGGGGGAGCAGGAGGAAGCCTATGTTTCTTCCTCCACCTCTTCCCTGGGGCACCTCCTCTCCACCATGTTTCTAATATTGGAGCTCCCTGTAAAATGATCTGTGAACATTTCACTACTACCAAAGACTCAAAAGTCATGGTTCGAGAAGGAAGTGCATATTTGTCTCTGAAAGCCTGAGCTATTCTCAGAATGACAATATGGAAGTCCACAGCTGTGGAGGACGCAAGTTCCTGGTGCAAGTCTCTCCTGAGTTTGCATGAGAACGTGTCCGTCGGGATATAACAGAGCCGGTTATGACATTCAAAAAATAGAATTTCAAGAACTTGCATAAGACCATCCATCACAGTACAAGACACTCCCACCCACCCCCAGTGAGATTAAATCTTTTCATCATTCGCCCACCACCAGCAAGGTCTATAATGACACTTTGCAAGTAAAGCACCAGGACTTTAAGTCTTTGGCTTGTCCCTCACATCTAGGGACAGTAAAAGGAGGTTACAGACTATTTTCCTCCCAACCTGCTAAGAGCAGGAAGAAATGCATTTAAGACACGAATCAGGAAAATTATACCGTGTAAGTGAGGTAATGAGCTATGACAATTTTAATGTAAAATGAAAGTCAATTTAGTTATGTCTATTTAGAGAAAATTATGTATGAATATATATATGAAATACTATAGGCACAATATATGTGAGTATAGTGACCAACCCAGTATTTCATCACTATGGGAAACAAGTAATCAGTTGTCAACTATTTAAAAACATTTTCAACAAGTTTTGTAGTAAGATAAAACTCCTGCCTGAATTCCTGTCCTATTCCTATTAATGATCTGTTAAAGCCTGTGGCTCGTGATATCTTGGTCTAAATCTCCCCTGTCTTATAAAGAAGGAATAAACCAGCCTCCCTAGAAGAGCTTTTGTGAGAAATAAATAAGATTCTGCTATAACTTAGCTGCTGGCAACTGACAATGTAAGAAGCTGAATAAAAGGGAAAAAATGCTGCAGAAGGATTTAGTCCCTACAAATCAGGGGGTGAAGAGCTTTGCTTTTGCTGATGGTTACACACTGGCAATGATTGAAAATGTTCTGTCCAGAAAACAGGGAGGATTCCTGGGTCATATCCAAAAGATCCGGTCTGCTATTCGGTTTGGAGCATTCATTTCAGTTTGTGGTGGGGAACATTACTAGACATTTCCATTCTGATGACTTTGAATTGGTTCCCTTCTCACCAAACCCAAAGTTAATGATGCTCGGGCACTGTCATCGAGTCTTTGACAGAGTGTGCTATTTCTTCCTCACAGAGTGGGCGGGTGTCCTGGTGGCCGCTTCACTTAGGGAAGAAAATGCACTATGGGCTCTTTCCAAGGGCCAAGAGGGCCCAGGGTTGGGGCTTAGACGTGTGATGGAGATCTGTGGGTGTAAAGAGGCTGTACACCAGCTCCTTAAATAATGTGGTTTTGTTATAATGTTGATGAGGGAAAAAATCCAATCCCAACCAGGGTGATTGTCTGCATGGTGTCTGGGCGCTCTCCCCACATCCACAGGTTTCCTCTGGGTACTCCAGTCTCAGCCCATCTCCCCAAACTGGCATGTCCACTCTGAGGGAGTGTGGGGATGTGTGTGAGGGTGCCTGAGACAGGATCCTGGGACTCTGAGCTGTGGGATAGTCACCTGTGACACTGAGCTGGAACAATGGGATAAATAATGATCTCACTTGTTTTTATTCATCTTTCTTAAGTGAATGTATAGCTCACATTTATTTCAATGCTTAACATTGGAAGTGTCATGGTCTTTGTTTAGAAGTTTGGTGATATTTTTGCGACCAGAAATATGTCATAGGAACTTAACTCTGGTTTGTACCCACTAGCCTATGGTAAAATGGGTTTCATTACATGTCATTTCACTTAAAATTGAGGTTCCTAAGAACCTACAGATGGGCCGAAGTGAGGATTACTGTATATTGGCATGTTTTGCCTGAATTTGTGCCTGTTTAGGAATCTGTCACGGGGAGTCATTTAAGGAATGAATTTTATCAGCAGTTCCTCCTTAAGTGAAAAGAATCATTAAGTCAATTCCTTTAGAATACGTGACATCTTTACTGTTTCTTGTGGGCCATTTGTGGAGTGAAATATTGTCACTCCTCGCATGGCAGCTTCCCTGAAATAGAAGACCCCGCAGATGGATTTAATGAGGGCCGTGTCTCACCTCGCCGTGCGGGGCTGATCGGCTCACTCCAGCCTCACTCAGCTCTCCCAGGGCGTCAGCTCTGTAGCACTGCCATACGGTGATTCACCCATAAACTCTCCATGTCTAGAACTTCTCACCTTAATTGCAAAAATTGCCTGCACAGCTGAACACGAAGCAGGAGCCTGTGGTGAAGATACCTCCAAATGAACAAGGTAGGAAGGTGCACAGCCGTCAGTGAGCTGAGACGGTTTTGACACTCACCACAAATACTGACACACCGTATTCACTCTTAGGGGCTTCAGACGCCCAGTTGACATCATCCCCCCACTGTCCCCTGCACCTGTTTAGTCAAATGATAAAATTTAAATGTTCAAATACTAGAGGTGATAATCAGGTGATTATTCAGATGCTTTGTAAAACTGGCAGGTCCACTCCTGTATACCAAACCCAGGGGTCCTCAAACTTTTTAAACAGGGAGCCAGTTCACTGTCCCTTAGGCTGTTGGAGGGCTGGACTGTGGGCCTCAGGATGAGTTGGCTGCTAAGCAGGACAGGCAGCAGCAGCAAAAACACCCAGAGGGCCAGATAAATGTCCTCGGCCAGCCACATGTGGGCCGCAGGTGGTAGTATGAGGATGCCTGACCAAACTAGTTATACATATTGAGAATTACAGGATGTTTAGTATCAAAGTCTCAGTGCCACTTATTTTGCTTCTGGGGAAACTGAGGTCCACAGAGATTAAAGTCATTCGCCCCAGGTCCCACAGTAAGTTTAGTGAGAGAACAGAGGAAGTCCTGACTCCCAATTCACTGTTCTTTCTACAAAGACCCCTGGGCTGCTTTTCACCTCATTATGACCTCTGTTCCTGAGCTGCCCCTCTCACGTGCTGGTTTAGCTGCTTGCTCTATGAACAGGGGTCGTGGCAGCTTTTGTGAAGGTGAATTTCCTAAGAATCTTGTTGCTTATATGTCAGGACTTTATGTTCAGAGATGTGTGGGTGTATAGTCCTTCCCGTTGTTGGGACCTAAATCGCGCTGAGAGACCACCACACACATGCATAAACAATGAAGTGCTTCATTTGCAAGCATATGCCTGGGTCACTCCACCCTACAGCATAGCCCAGGGAAGGGCGACCAGAAATGAAGCGAGGGGAGGTTTTTAAAGTGTATAGAGGAATTTCACTGGGCGTTTTGTTGGGAGGGGTTGACGTTGGCTGAGCTGTTGTCCAGGGATGCTTGGCACCACCTGATACACCAGAGGTGCTATAGGGTTTACGGTTAGGGACTTTCCAGAGGAGGGTTGCCTGTCCACTTGGGCTGATTGACCTTGCCCAGAAATGTGGTGGGTAGGGAGCTGGTCCCCTTCAGACTGGCTGCTATGAAGTGCAGAGGAGGGAGCCAGTCTCCTTTTGATAGACTGATTCTATCAAAAGTGGGGAGTGGGGAGTTAGTTACAAGATGCAGTTACGTTAACCTCTTCATTCCCAAATAGAGTTACATTAACCTCTTCACCTTACCTTCTCCGTTCCATTTCAACAAGTAGCCAGGCCCTCAGTGTCCTTTATTAATCACAGGACTACATGCCAAGGAAAACAGCTGAAGCTACTTAAAGTTACTGACTTTTCTTAGTAGCTTAGTCCTTTTGTGCTGCTATAACAAACTACTACAGACTGGGCAGTTTATAAACAACAGAAAATGTATTTCTTACACTCTGAAGTCTGGAGTCCAAAGTCAAGGCACTGGCAGACTCAGTTCCTGTTTGCTAGATTGCTGTCTTCTCTTGGCGTCCTCACAGGGCAGAAAGAGCAAGAGAGCTCCCTGGGTCTCTTTTATAAGGGTGATAATCCCATTCATGAGAATCCACCCTGATGACCTATCACCTCCAAAAGGCCCCACCTCCTAATAGCATTCCTCCAGGGCTGGGGTTTCAACATGAATTTGGGGGAGACACAAAAGATTCATACCATAGCCCTTGTCTTTTATCAGAGTTTATATACCTTAAAGTGACTATTCCTGGAAACCTAGAGGGGCAGAAAAATAAGAATGGGGTCATTAAGGGACAAGAGGGAGAGAGGAAGGCATGTTACCCCAAATTAGCAAAGAGCACCTGCAGTCCCAGATGCTGGGGAGGCTGAGGCAGGAGGATCGCTTGACCCAGGAGTTCCAGGCTGCAGTGAGCTGTGATTGTGCCACCGCTACTCTGGGCAAGACCCTGTCACACACACACAAGGAACAAAATGGGTGGTCTTTCCATTAATGGGGACATATGAACATATGGCAAGATCTCAAAGGTGATGACCGCATGGGGCACCAAATTGGCTGGCCCTTGGACCCTGGTGCTCCAAGCCTCAGCATAGATGCCCGTGCCCTACTGGGACTGTGAAGCAGCAGAGTCCCTGGTAACTTGAAGGAAGCGTGTAAGCTGCAGAGCTGACCAGTATAGACCAGCACCCCGTAGGCCACCTTAACACACTACCATCCTGTACGGAAATCCCAATAATCACAAGTGAGAATGAATTTCCTTTGGCCCAGTGCAAAGGTAGCTCAGTGTCAGATATAAATTGACTTTAAAAAATAAAGAAATGGGATTTGTTTTAACATCTTAATTTAAAGGCAAGATTTATACTTGTTACATTTGTACTGCAATTTGTGGCATTAATCAACTGTGCCTCAACAACAGGAATCCAAGCAACATTTTTTTAGGTAGGTAAAAAAGCGCAGCTTCAAAGCTAATGACTTGCCCGATGATGTCTGTTTACGGTGAGGAGGAGTTTTGTCTGCTCTCTGAAGCCTTTCCTGACCAGACACACCCTCCTCTGGGCTGTCGCTGTGTCTGGTAAGCGCACCCCTAACTGCAGTGACCCTTGACATCACCATTACTTGCAAGGAGACTGTCACCTGGCTGAACTTCAGGTTCATTAAAAGTAGAGCCTGTGCCTTGCTCTATACCGTATCCCCAGGAACCAGCGCCCTATGCGGGCACATCAGTAAATCTATATTTGCTGTCATCTGAGCTGTGACTTGCCTGGGACATTTTCCCTCAAGAGCTTCAGAGCAAATTGCTGGTCAGCAGCTCAGGGAGCACATAATTTCCTTCTGAGGTTAAAAAGACTACCCCGTCTTTATAATTTATTTCTGAGGTTAAAAAGACTACCCCCCCCCCTTTATAAGTTCCTTCTGAGGCTAAAAAGACTACCCCTTCTTTCACACATGGGCATTTTTCACTTGACCTAATTAGAACAGGAAAGCCCAAAGTTACTTAGAAGGTGTGAGGTTTCCAGCTTTTTTGATTCTGTTGCTCCTTTCACTTTCAACTCAGGTCAATTGGACAAACTCAAGGTAGTAGGTACCGACTAGGATGTGTTGAGACACTTTGTTATTCCTCTGAGGAAGTGCGCGCACACACACACTCAGGGAGCTCCTAGCTTGTAGGAGCAGGTAAAATCAGCCCAAATGGTGAGAAAAGTAATGCCACAAGTCCCCTTACCCATATGTGCATGGTGGGTGGCCCCATCCAGGCCTAACACAAGCCACCTGGCCGAAGCTCTTCTACCCAAGCCAGTCATACATAGTATGGAGCAGTGAAAGAAATGCTGGATTTTGAAAGGAAGGAGTTAGGTATAAATCCTTTCAGAATCAATGTAAGGAGTTTTGAGCTGCAGCCCCCAAGGAGATTCATCTGACCAAATCAGACATTTCTATACCTGTCTTACCAAAATAGCCCAGTTATAAAACTCAGGATGAAAGAAATTGTCAGATCTTCTCCAGAAGTTTGTCTTGTTATTGGATCTGATACTATGTCAAAGCCACAGCGACATATTGATTTTTAAGAGTAATTGTATACTAAAATAGCAACAGAGTGTAATGACAGTCATTCATAAAAAGAAAAAGTACAGCGTAGCATTCAAATGTTAGCTGTGTTTATTATTTTCCAGCTGATCAATTTTGCCTCATGACCAAGATCTTAGAAACGAAAGCTAGTTCTCTTAAGTGCCCTATAGCTTATTTGGGAGCATTGATTAGCTCTTCTGTGAGAATATGCAAACTTTAGAAATTAAACCTCATTTTTTAATTTCTAAAACCAATACATACACAATGCAGAAAAAGGAAAAGATTATCCAGTGTCCACTCAAAGAAATTTACTGTATTAATTTTATATATCTCTGTTCAGTATTTTCTGTGCCTATTTAAAATATTTTTTTGAATTATTAGGAATACATAATAGTTGTCTATATTTATGGGATACACGTGGTATTTCAGTATGGGCCTACACTGTGTAAAAATCAAATCAGGGTAATTGGGGTATGTAACGCTTCAAGCATTGTATAATTTCTTTATATTAGGAACATCTCATTCCCCTTTTAGTTATTACATGTATAAAATATACGATAACTTATTGTTGGTAACAGTCACCTTTTTGTGATAGCAAATATTAGATCTTGTTCAGTCTATCTAATTATATTTTTGCACCCATTAACCATCCCCACTTTACCTCCACCTCTCCCTGCTACCGTCATCAGCCTCTGGGAACCATCGTCCTATTATCTGTCTATGAGATCAAGACACTATGAGATCAAGTGTTCCAATATTTAGCTCTCCCATATGAGTGGGAATGTGTGAAACTTGTTTTCGTGTGCTTGGTTTATTTTACTTAACATAATATGCTGCAGTTCCATCTAGGTTATTGCAAATGATGGGATTTCATTCTTCTTTATAGCTGAATAATTTCCTATTGTGTACATGTACCACATTTATTCATTGAAGGAAACGGATTGATTCTAAATTTGTGGTATTATGAACAGTGCTGCAATAGAGTGCAAATTTTTTTATTATTTTTTTGGAAACACTGATTTCCTTTCTTTAGGATATAGACCTAGCTATGGGATGGCTAGGTCACATGGAGTTCTATTTTTAGTTTTTTGAGGAAGCTCCACATCATTTTCCAGAGTGGCTGTACTAATTTACATCCCACCAACAAAGTACCAGGGCTCCCCTTTCCCACGTCCTTGCCAGCATTTCTCATTTACTATCCTTTGTTTAAAAGGCATTTATCTGAAGTGAGATGCTACCTCGTGGTAGTTTTGATTTGCATTCTCCTCATAACTAATAAAGGTAAGAATTTTCTTCATCTAGCAGTGGACCATTTGTATGTCTTCTTTGGGGACATGTCTATTCAAATCTTTCACCTGTTTTTAAACCAGAGTATTTGATCTTTTTTTCTATTGAGTTTTTTGAGCTCTTTCTATATCTACTTGTGAATCCTTTGTCAGATGGCTAGTTTGCAAATACCTTCTCTCTCTGTATATTTTATCTCATGGTTGGGACCGTGCTATTTTTCATATATGGCTTCTTTTAGCTTTATAATAAAGAGCATTGAAAATACCTTTTTTAAAATAAGGTATTTAATTCTAAAATCTTATCTATTCACTTGGAAGTTTTAATCTCTGAATTTCTGCAACAAGATCTTAACAAAGTCTTTAGTAGGAAGTAAAATTCAGCAGCAAACCTGACCATAAATTTTAAAGAACCCATTTGGAGGGTCACAGGCAGCAGCTCAGTCAGCAGATTTTAAAGCCTTTTCAATTTCTGTGCCTTGCCAAGTAACTGAAGTAGGGAGGCAATTTGACTATTACCTTCTGACTTTAATTAATGTTTAATACTCAGGGGCAAAAGCGCACTTCCTTTTGTAGGCTCTCATTTAGTTCCTTTTGAATCAGTTAACACTCTGTTTATAAAGATGTGGATATTTTCTCTAATTACTGTAATTTTGACTACTGCTGTAAAAATCAGAGCTCCATGTCAGACTGTCAGAGATCATTACAGATGTATAAAAATGCTTTCCCTCCCTCTCCTGGAACCAATCCATTCATCTCTGGAAATAAAATGCATCAAGAGCTTTAATAAAGGAAAGGAAAATTCAGAGATAGCGTGTCTCATCTCAAGCCATTCCAGAATAAAAGCAGGACATATTCCTCGGGATGTTGAAATGTGGTCTGTTTCAACCCAAAGGATATGGATACAGAGTTCTGTTACTTAAAATAAAATATTGTAGAGTCTAATTCATTCTACTGAACAAGGATAAATTAAGATGATTTACACTCACAGAAGCATATTTTTGACTCCTGGTATTTCCTTTCATATAGAGAGGTATCCATAAGAGGTATCCCGGCCTCTCTCCACACCTCTAGTTACTCCTTGTCCAAGGTGGAATAACTTGCAATTGGCAAACTTGGAAGGCTCAGGCGTGCCAGGCTCACCAGATCTTCCCTCCTTTCCCTGAGATACACAGAAGACACATTCTAGTCTATTCTTTCTTTTTATGGGGGAAGAAATTTGGTTTCTAGCACTGTCTGTGACTGAGCAGGCAATCGACCTAATTATGTGTTTCGGTTTTAGGAGGTCCACCTAAGCTGCATCCTCCCACCAAGCCTTTAGAAGTAACAAGGGACTGTTTTGATCTCTTAATTGATTCAGAACACTTTGTGGGCTAAAATGGGTGCTACTTACATACTCTCTTAAAAGTCAGCACCACCCAACACAAAGGCTGGTAATTTAAAAGCAAAACAAAACAAAAACACCACAATTTTAAGGCTTTTTTAAAGAGTTGTTTTGTTTTTTAATTAGTCACTCTCTGTTCTGAATTTTTAGTTTTTTTGTTTTCAATGCAAATTCTGCTATCTTCTCTGCCTTTTAGTGTTTTATTTTATTTTATTTTTTTTTTTGAGATAGAGTCACTACATCACCCTTCCTAGAGTACCAGGGTGCCACAGCTCATAGCAACCTCAAACTCTTGGGCTTAAGCAATTCTCTGGCCTCAGCCTTCCAAGTAGCTGGGACTACAGGTGTCCTCCACAACGCCTGGCTATTTTGTTGTTGTTGTTGTAGTTATCATTGATTAGCAGGCCCTGCCAGGTTTGAACCCACCAGCCCTGATACATGTGGCCGGTGCCCTGACCCCTGAGCCCCCTGTTAGTGTTTAATTCTGGATCTTCTGAATGAAGAGGAGAGATGGGGGAGATAACTTGGTGTCAGTGGCCAGGGTTGTCCTTGGCAGGAGGCTTTCATCCCTTAAGTGTTGGTATTTTTACTGTTGTATTAGGTAATTATTTTCCCCATTTAATGAAAAGTAGTGAGATAAAGTGACTTTATTTAAGCTCACATGGTCAGCAGAACTGCCAGCTCCAAGGTCAGGGTTTTTTCTTTTGGAAAACTTTCACTACCTCTCTACCTATAACCCCATGCCCCGGCCATGGAAGGCGTGAATAAGGGAACAGAATAAGTGAATATGGCAGCGAAATAAACAAGCTTTGTTGGAGGAAGACAGTGGGAGCCATCTGTAGCCTGAAGTCTCCTGGCTATATGTTGGGCAACATTTTCCAGGGGGAGAGGGTTGGTTTCTTTCTGCCCTTAAACAGATTAAGCCATATATTTGAACCAAGGATTTAGCAAAATTTCTATTTTAGGAGTTTGATTTTTCTCAAGTACTTTTGAAAAAGACTGAGGTTGGGTATGTCTAGCACTTTGGGAGGCCAAAGTGGGAGGACCCTTTGAGGCCAAAAGTTCCAAACTAGCCTAAGCAACATGATAAGGTCCCATCTCTCTAAAAAATATAGAAAAATTAGCATTTCTATATTTATTTTCTATAAAAATATAGAAAAATTGGCAGTGCACTTCTGTAGTGCCAGCTGCTTGGGAGGCTGAATGAAGCAGGAGGACTGCTTGAGCCCAAGTTTGAGCTATGATGCCACTGTACCACTGTACTCTAGCCCAGGCAGCAGAGTCAGATCTCAAAAAAAAAGACCTTGAGACAGATTCTACATTGCTTTTTAAAAATGTCTCATGCGATTATGCTATTGGTTGTTTTGACCTAACCATGACTCTTTTCAATTGCAAAACAATTCTGATGACCTTTTTCTTCCAAATTTATTTAATTATTTTGAAAATGTCACTACAAAAGTCAAAATTTCTTTAGTTTACAACTCAGGGAATTCTTGCCTCTGAGAAAATTAAGACTCTTATCACCACCATAGCAAACCCTCATTTTCAAGAAACACCCAAGGGAACCCTGTTTTATTTCAGTGAATTTTGCACACTGTTGACTCAGTTGTCACAGAGGAGAGTTATTTCCCTTTCTGTTGCTGCAGGCTGCGTGACGGAGAAGGCCAAACTTATTCCAATCCACAATGACTCACAGTATTCTAAATTTCCCTCATTATCATTCTTATAATTTCTACTTTTTCAATCTTATGCCTTAAACTTTCAATTTTTGATCAAACCATGTGCCCTCGTTAAAATTTTTAAAGCATTAACACTTTCAAAGGTAAACTGAAAGACTGCACACATTTTTGTTTGCAGAAGTGTCTTGCTGTAGAAGGCGGCTCTGTGTAACCACAAGCATATACACAAAATATTTGAGAACAGTGAGTGACAGGGAAGTTGAACTGATTTGTGTGGGGCCAATTTTTAATTTGCTGGAGGGTCTTTTTGTTGGTTTTTAGTGTCTTTCAAACTAAACAATTGATCATCCAGAATTTTTTTGCCCAGGTCTCTGAACTTCACTGAGAAATTCTAGGATCCAACTCATCTGCTTTCCTGGTTGAGCAAGAACTAGTTGAAGAAGACCTGTGGCCTCGGAGCAGGCTGCTCTCACTCTGGGGCTTGCTTCCCTGTGCATCCTGATCATTGAGCAGATAATTTTATCCTCTTCGTCTTTTTGCCCTGGGTCCTAGATCCAATGAGTAGCAGAACCTGAACATTCCTCTGCTGAGAAATCTCTGCTGTTTGTCCTGCTCAGCCCTGCTGCAGGAATCAAAATAGCCCTGGGCCTACACTCACTTCCCTAGTTGTCTGGCCCCTGAGCCGCATCTGTGGTTTCACAGAGATTGAACGGTACCAGGATTTTAATCCCATTATCATCTCACTGCAGCTCTGAGGTCTTGGACAAGTTATTTTTTTTTGTGGGCCTCAATTTTCTCAATCTAAAAAATGGACATAAAGGCATCTAACCTAAGAAAAGGTCCAGTTGTTCAGAAGGAGCTAAAGACTTCCCTTTAGTTCATTTACTTTCTATTGGCTCATTTGACCCCAGTTAAAATGAACATGTGTCTGATTCTACACTGAGCAGTTTTTCTACTTAGTTACCCACTGGGAACTCCCTATTCAGACCAGCGTCCAAGCACTCAAGATCTACCCTGTATTGGAATATATGTCTTAGGAACATAACTTAGCTTTCTAAATAGATTTGAGGTAGCTTCCGCAGCACATTTAGAGTAAGCCCAGAATCTTTTTCTGAACTGAAATACAAGTGCTACTCCAAGAAATATGTCATTTGCCAACAGATGGCTGCACTTAATTCTGTTTACTACCATGACAAACTTACTTTACATATAAATGTGTCAAACTAGATGTAGGTGTGTGGTTTTAGGGCTTTTGTTCATTTACCTTAGGAAGTGTAATGATTAAAAATTTTTTTGTAATTGCAGAAAAAGGAATAATCGTTTAAAAGACAAAAACCCCAGAAAGTTTGAATGATTAAAAAAAAAAACAATAAAAATGAACACATCAGGAGAGTTGATGGTGGCAGAGATGGTACCCTGTGCCGGGCCAGAATGACCAAACATGGATGGGAGTTGCTATGCTTTGAATGCTTGTCCCTTCCAGAATTCATGTTGAAATTTAATTGCTGGCTCAGCACCTGTACTTCAGTGATTAGGGCCCTGGCCACATACACCCAGGCTGGCGAGTTTGAACCTGGCTCCGGCCTGTTAAACAACAATGACAACTACAACAGCAACAAAATAGCCAGGTGTTGTGGCGGGCCCCTGTAGTCCCAGCTACTTGGGAGGCTGAGGCAAGAGAATCGCTTAAGCCCAAGAGTTGTAGGATGCTGTGAGCAGAAGTCAAGACAGCTAGGATATCAAGTTTTTCTACAAAGTGTAATAATATATCTGTAATTCTTTCTGCCATCTAGCACTTATGTCATGGGGAAAGTGGACTTATTTGTAATGATATTTAGTCCAGCCATGACACACTGTGGGGCTTGTGTGTGTTTAAGATAAAGAAATGTAGCTCTTTATCTCATGGATGCTGCATTACACATTTGCATGTTTCCCTTTTATCTCTATTCCTTTCGTGATTGTGTGACTTTGCCTATATGGGTAGAAGGGGAGAGAGAAAAACAAACGTCTATTTGCTGTATTGGAGAAGTTTCTAACAGAGAACTGTTTGATTTCACTCTCCTTACAGTTAGATGGGAGCTGTGAGCATCGTGATGCTACTTCACCAGGGTGCAAATTCAGCTTTCTTCTCAATTGCTAGGATTAGAAATGCTGAATCCACAGCTGCTGAGATATTAGTTTCTCTCAAAAAAAAATTTTTTAAAGCCTCCAGCATCTTTCATTTATCTTGGAAAGACCAAATATGTACATGCTGTATTTTCATTTCCTAAAGTTTCATTTAGAACAGATGACATTTCTATGTGGATTTTTCCCCGGAGAAAAAGTAGTTGCCTATCTGCTTTGACTTGTTAATCATTTTAAGTGCTCAGCATTACCAAGCGCACTCACTCTCTGGGTCAAGTTCTCCTGCTGATAGTACACTAATGCCCCCTACTGATAAATTTCCCAAAACCTATCCTTTAGAAAATGAGAACGTAACCCTCTCACTTACAATAGGCCCGGTATTCACCAGCCGCGTCTGAAAAGGATGTGAGCTTCCCAGGTCACTGTGGGCTGCCTTGTTAGCCTCTCATTAGTGTAATCTCCGCTATTAGTCTCTACTAAAGCAGCTAGGAAGTTATTTCATGCTTGGCTGGCTTTATTAAAAAAATAATTGAAAGGTATCAGCAGAGCTTTATACCTGACAAAATGGGAACCAGAACTAACATTTGATTATGGTAATGCAATTCCTGTTACATTATGTTTATACTTAAGGTGGTTAGTCCCTCAGAATACCTTCGTATTTATCCTCTTGTTTCTTCAGTATTTATAGAATTTCTGATAAAGAGGCTTTAAAGCCTATTGTTCCGGATGTATTTGAATCCCTTCAGGTATGATCTCCGTTAAGTAATTTCGGGGCTCTGCTTGGTTTTCCTTAGCATAGGAATACAGAACACGCCATCTCTCAAGGCAAGCCATCGGATCTCGAAACAATTCCCCAAAAAAGTTCATGCAAATTTTTTCTGTTCAACTTCTAAATCCTTAGTGGGGTACTTTTTACCCTTTGGCTGATAGAGCAAATCTAATTTCTCTTAATTCTTCAAGTATCTGGACAGAGGAATTATGCCCTTCTTTTGGAGTTCTTCTCTTCCCAAGGAAAAGTAATATCAAGTATCAGAGAGAAGGCAAAGATTTCTATAAATGTGAGGCCAAAACACGAAGGCCAGTAGGAGATAAAGTTCCTATTTTCAAATTGTGGACTAGTTGTCAACTCCCTCTCTTTCTCTCTCGAATACACCTGTGCCCGCTCTCGCCCTCCTCCACCCCTCCCTCTCTCCATAGTTACCACAACCCCCTTAAAAATGGCTTTTTAAAAATTTGTAATTGACATGTAATAATTGTACATATTTATGAGATACAATATATATACATATAGAATATATAATGTTCAAATCAGGGTAATGAGCATCTCCATCTCATTTATCATTTCTTTGTGTTGTCAGCATTCAAAATCCTCTGCTCTGGCCTTTTGAAAATAAACATTAAATTAACCGTACGTGCTATAGAATTCTAACTTATTCCACCCATCTATCTCTAACTTTATATATATTAACCAACCTCTTTATCCTCCCTTCCCAGCCGCTGATAACCACATTTCAAATCTCTATCTCCGTTAGCTCGATTTTTTTTTTAGCTGTACATATGAGTAAGAATGTGTGAGATTTATCTTTTTGTGCCTGACTTAAATTTTACTTAACATAATGTCCTCCAGGCTTATCCATGCTGCCACACATGACAGGATTTGGTTCATGTTATGGCTGGATAGTATTCCACTGTGTATATATGCCACATTTTCTTCATCCATTCCTCTGTTGATGGACATTTAGGTTGATTCATGCCTTTGTTATTATGATTAGAGCTGTAATAAACATGGAGATGCAGGTATTTCTTCATTACACTAATTTCCTTTCTTTGGGATAAATGGTAGTGAGCTTGCTGCATCATAGCGTAGTTTCTTTTCTACTTTCTTGAGAAACCACCATACTGTTTTCCACAATGGGTGTTCTAATTCATATTGCCACCGACAGGGTTTTGTTTGATCTCGTTTTGGAAGTCTTTCAGTATCCTTTTACTTCCATGATCTTGATCAAACAAACCAACTTTAAGTGAAGGAGAGTTAAATTCTACCTCTCCGTGGAGAAGCAACACAGAATTTATTGTCAATTTTAATTGACCACCATTATGTTTTATTAGAAAAAGACTTTCTCACGGTGCTATTACCATAGCTACTGTTAATTTTCTTCTTTTATTCATGATTCTTCACAAAAGTAATTCTCGTTTCTTTAATCCTTACCCCTCTGACAGGACGTTGGGTTCTGGGCTGCTTTTTCCAACATTTTTCAGCATCACATTAGATTAGCATATTCTAAATGTGGACTGTCATCGTCTATGGGTTCTAGAATAATTAATAAAGCTTTTGTGGAAGTGACACTGCAGTATTCATGCATGTTGAGTTAAGGTGCTCCGTAAATACTAACTAAATGTTCCCTGTATACCAGGAACTGTGAGCACTGGGGCTACAAAGATAAATAGAACTTGGTCACTTTGCTTGAGGAGCTCACAGTTTCACAGTGAAGACTGTCATTCAAATAAGTATTTACTGTTCTGTTATGAACTACAATAGGAAAATAAGGCTTTAAGTGAACACAGACGAGAAAGGTTTGTTTGGTTTTTTTTGGAGTTGTTCATATATCCTTTACATCAATCCATTTTCACTTATATACATTTCAAATATCTTCACCCAGTATGTAACTTACCTTTCCATTTTTTACATGGTGTTTATACTATCAAAGGTTTTAAATTCTATTATTGTCAGATTTCTTTTCCTTTAAGATTTGTGTTTTTAAAATTTCAAATGTACAAATCTTTGGATTACATTGTTCTCACTTGCAGGGTAAGGGAGCCCCTCACTCAGGGGGCATGTTATAGGCCCTCACGATGTGCATGTTAGGTGAGATCCCGCCTCATACTCTCTCTCCTTCTACCAGTCATCCTCCGTCCTTCCTTCCTTCCCCCTGCCCCTGTACTAGACTATCTTTGTGTTTCATTGAGAAAGTTTCTAATGTTGCCTGGAGAAAAATAAGGAGGCTTCACAGTGCCTGCAGACACTTGGATTATACCTTAAGTAGAAATATATGATTCATCAGTTGGATACTTGCAGAGGAGAGCTGAGATTAGGTATGAAAGGTTGGGAGGACCCAGCCCATCACAAAGTTGAATGGCATATTGAGGAACTGGGATTTTTATCCTCTAGTAAAAGGACATTAGTGGACTTGTGTTTTAGGAAAATGGCATTAGTGGCAGCACTTAGACTCTTCTGGACCAAAGCAAGACCAGACGTTAGGAACCTAACTAAGAGTGTAATGGTGGAAAGAAGTGATGGGGGCCTGAGTTAAAGAGCAGCTGATATGAAGAGGAACAGCTCTGAGTAATAATGAGAGAGAATCAGTTGGACGTGGAGTGGGGCTGAATATGGAGTGGGATCAGGAAAAGGAGGATTCCAGGATGACTCTCCATTTCTTTTCTTTTTTTTTAATTGAACGGTAACTCTGTACATTAATGCACTTCTGGGGTACAGTGTGGGGTGACTCTCCATTTCTTGGCTTAAATAATTATATGGCTGGTAGTACTTTTTTTTTTTTTTTTTTTTTTTGCAGTTTTTGGCTGGGGCAGGGTTTGAACTCACCACCTCAGGCATATGTGGCCAAGCACCCTACTCCTTTGAGCCACAGGTGCTGCCTGCACATTTCTTTTTTTTAAAACAGAGTCTCAAGCTATTGCCCTGGGTAGAGTGCCATGGCATCACAACTCACAGCAACCTCCAACTCTTGGACTTAAGCGATTCTCTTGCCTCAGCCTTCCAAGTAGGTGGGACTACAGGTGCCTGCCACAATGCCCAGCTGTTTTTTGGTTGCAGTCATCATTGTTGTTTTAGCCAGCCTGGGCCAGGTTCGAACCTGCCAGCCTTGGTGTATGTGGCCGGCACCCTACCCACTGAGCTATGGGCACTGCCCAGTAGTGCAATTTCCAAAGAAGGAAATACTGCAAGAGCAGTTTTCAGGAGGTGGAGGAGGGAATACTATGACTCAGATTGGAAAATCTTAAGTATAAGGCGCCTAACAAACTTCTAGGGAAAGATGTTGAGCATGGATTTAGAAGGAGAGGTCTACAGTGCAACAGAGAGGTCTGGGCTAGAGTTCTAACTAGGTTTATGACAGGTAGTAGTAGAAGCCATTGGAGAAGCTCAGTAGAAAGTAAGGTCTACTTAGGAGAAGGGTTTATGTGAGAAATGAATGTTTCAATATATAAAGAGAAGAAAGAGCCAAATGAAACCCTAGGAGACATGAGAAACTCCAAGACCCCTGCCCAATACAGTGAGAGGAAAAGTACGGAGTGAGTGGTAGAAGCCTGGGAAACTACATTTGCGGGGTGCTCATGAGGAGAGCTGACCAAAGAGACTTGAGATGGAATTCTGAGAGCCAAAAAAATAACCACACAAGAAAGGGAGCCAAGAAAGAAAGAAATTCAAGGGAAAAAGGGAATGAGCAAGTGTGTCAAATGCTCAGAGAACCAAATAAGCTTCTGACTGCAAAGCGCTTAATGAATGTTTCAATTAGGTCATTGATGACTTTAATGAGACCAATCTGAGGAGGGTGAAGGAGCAAAGGAAGTTAACCTCTGAGCTGCTTTGCAGCTGAGGTAAGTAAATAGAGTGGGTGGTGGCTAAAGGAAGTAATAAAATCAAGGAAAGGCCATGTTGTTTTGCTTTGTGTATTATTTTGTTTTAAATGTTTGGGATATGTTTAGAATCACTGAAGATGGAAAGGCCAAGATTTAGAGAGAGGAAAAATAATGGATACAGAGGGTTTCCAAGAAAGATAAGTTAGGTAACAGCTGAGAATGAACAAATGTTTTTATTCCTGAATCTTGTTTCTTTAAGTACTGCTACTTTCTTAAGTCACATCCGTGCCCAGGGTTATCACCGCCCTGTCACTGAGCATGAGGTTCTTTTAGACCCGAGAGTTAGGATTTTTGTTCTTTTAATCTCAATGAAATTTTTTTTAACACACTGCTGACTGGTCGTGAGTTACCCAGTAACATGGACGGTTTCTGAGTAAAATTGCCAGTCATCCATGTGTTAACCTAGCAGCTGTTCCCTGATTCATTTTCCCAGTCTCAACTCCCAGTTGTCCCCAATTCGGCCTGTGTGATTCTTTCTCCCCTCCTCATTGCTCAGCTGCTTATAACGTGGAACCACTTAGCACCCCTAACATCTTAGCATGTTGTTGACTGGCAATTTTACACAAAAACTATGTAACCGGGTCACTCATGACCGGTCAGCAATGTATTAAAATTCAGTCTTTCTTTCCTTATATATTGTTGACTAGTATAGAAGATGACTTGCACATAACAAGTCCTGATGATTTGGAGATGCTGATGGACAACTGAGTATACCTTTGACACAGTGAAAATCGCCCTGAAGACAATATGAAAACCAAGAGTTTGTGTTCAGTTAAAGACGTCATAAAGAAAAGCCATCTCTGTATCTGATAAAAGATTAGTGTCCAGAATGTATTAACATCTACTGCAAGTCAGTGGAAAGAGGAAGATAACAGAAAGGTAACAAATACAAAGGCGACATAACTGGGACTTTCCCAGAAGAGGAAACGAAGTGTGAATAAAGATGGTCAGCCTCATTAGTCCGTAGAGAAGTATGAGTAAGACTACAATCTACCTACAAGTAGTATATGCACTACCTGAAAGGTTAACTACCCCAGGATTCTTGAGGTAATGAATGATCTTATAAGGAGTGAGAATTCCAAAATCCTGCTGATGAGCATAGAAAATGAGAAAACCACGTTGGAAACAATTTGGTATTAGCTTTACAAAGTTGAACATGTACACAGTATTATCCTGTGTTCCAGAAACTCTCCTCATGAGCACTTACCCTGGAGAAACTTCATTAGCTTTGTAGATGCCTAAATGGACATGAATAAGATTACCTGTGGAAATCTTACCTTACAGCTACAAAAACTGAGCGATGTGTCTAGGTAATTATTTCATTATTATGTGCCTAATATATATACACATATATATTTATGCATCTTTCATGCATATCAAATACTGAACAATAAAAAAACCTACTGGATTTGCATTTTTATCCAAGTTCTTTTGCTAACTTTTTCTGGAACCTCAAACAAGTTACTTGTCTGAGCCTTAGTTGCCCCCCACCCCCTCTGTAACTAGAGAGACTGGATAACCTCCAGAGGGCTTTCCAGTCCTAAGAATCTGTCGTCTCAGGGTCTAAAGAACTAACACATCATATAAATCAAGGAATTTCCCCAATTGGCACTTTCTTTCTTTCTTTCTTTTTCTTTCTTTCTTCTTTCTTTCTTTCTTTCTTTCTTTCTTTCTTTCTTTCTTTCTTTTTAGTTTACTTTTTGGCTCTTTACCCAATTAACTTTCAAATTACACATGTTGATATAGACTTAAAATGCAGAGGAAGGGGCCAAGTATACTCACCTGCCAAGTTATTCTGAACAAATGGAAAATCCAAATAAGGAAAGACAAACAAGTTTCTATTCAACTGTTTGAAACTGCATCGTTTCATCTGTGGCTCAAATAGCTGCTTGACCGCAAGCCTCCACTTGCCCCTTCCATATCCCTTTTAAGATTTTAGAAACAGTAGAAAAATAAAAGTTTGCATACACAGTGTAATCTAGGGGAAAATGACATTCAAATGACAAGTTTTTTACATGTGTACAAATATGTCATGGACTGACTCATAAGAAGAGAGAAAATCCTAAGGCCAACTTAAAAAACTTCTTGTCCACCCTAAGAAAACAGTAGTAGCACCTCTAATAAAACAAAAGCCTTTGGAAAAACCCCATTAACGTTCCCTCACTTAGAGGACAGGGGCAGGCCGACGGGCATTCAAGATCAAACCACTGGGCACTTTTTTCCACTAATGCAAATCAACATAGTAGCAAGTGATAATTGTGCATCTGTCATACTTCCTATGTGCCAGAGATGGTTCTAACCTCCTCCGATATAATTAGCTAATGTTCACATAAGCCTCCTATTGATACATGAAGAAACTGAGGTGTCGAGAGTTAAGTTACTCTCCCTAAGTTACAATAAGTGAGTGGCAGAAGCAGCGTTGGAACCCAAGCTCTTTGCTTCCAGAGTCTGGTCTCTTAATCACCTACGTATACGCCCCCTCAGTTGCAAAGAAAGGCGCTGTATCTGGTATCTTTTCCATCAATAATGCTGCGTAATGAACCACTTCAACTCTCAGTAGCATGGCACGGGAGGCAGTAATTTAGCCTGTGAATTTGGCTATTCGAACAATACTGGACAGTTCTTGCGGTCTTGGCCAGGCTCACTGGTTGGTCTCGTAGCTGACCAGCTATTTTCTATGCCACACACACCGGGGGCGGGGGGGGGGTTACTTTGCTGTCAGCTGGGTGACTCAGCCATCCTGCATGAATCTCCTCCGTCCTTGCAGGCTAACCCAGGCTTGTTCTCCAGGCAGAGAGAACACACCGCCTCTGCTTGCTGCATTGGCACGCGTCCCCACTGGCCGGAAGAAGTCACTCTTCCCCTTTAGTGAGGAGGAGGAACTGGAGAGGAAGGGCAGATGTGCGGGGAGGTCTCAGACAGGAGTGGGGGCCGTCAACACCTGAATTCATTGAACACCATTAATGCATCGCAGAAGCCGTGCTGAGAGGTTCTGCTGCTTGACAGGCCCTTCCCTGAAGCCATGGCAGCAGCTCTGCAGAGGAGGAGGCCCGACCATATGTCATCTGGAGCCACGCCTGAAGACAACTGGATTCAGAAATGTGCTCCCACCTGAGGGGCACAACGCGAGGGTATGTGGCACACCTCCTGGTGCAACAGGGACTCTGCCTAACAAATGCAAACATTGTAACCTGATTGTTGTACCCTCCCATTAATCTGAAACTAAAAAAAAAAAAAGACACGTGGCCTCCACAGAAGATTTTCCAGTGAGAGGCAGAAGAATACAGAGAGCCACCAACACAGGGCACTCCAGCAGCCTCCCCCTCCAGCCTCCCCGGGATTCCAGATGACCTACAGGGGCACAAGCATCAGCCACTTGACATCTGAAAGGACTTTGACAGCCACCATAGGGAAAGCAAGGGAAACTGAAGAGACAGTTCTGAGAAGTGTTTTCAGTTTCTAAGGAGGTCGAGGTTTGCCCCGAGGTAATCTACAGAGCATTCCTTTGTGTTGGCGGTTGTCGTGAGGCCCTCCAGAGCACCTGGTGTGTGAACAGAGGGCTGGGCAGCTGCACACATCTGGCCGCCCATGTGTGAATCCTGACGTTCCATTCTGACTTTCACCTGTTAACTAAAAACTGCTCATGGAGCAGCTGCTGTGGACCAGGCCCTGGAAACGCATCTGCTGTGCTGTGTTTGCAATCCCTGGGCACCTCTTGGTCTGGCACTCCAAGTTTTCACTGGTGCCAAGGTGCTTCTTAGAATACCTCTAGGGATGAGAGTGGCCTCACTATGGTTGTTCTGTCTCCTGAGGCTCTTCAGTCACCGAACATGCTGAATGACTATAACCTCTTCTCAAATATATCCAGCTAAATACTTTTTCTTCCCTGATTCCCAGGGAACAGTTTCTATTCTCCTTCATAGAATGTAAAGGAGACCATGTCCAGATGGGGTACCTAAGCCCGGCATAGTTCATACTGCACTGCTGGGGGGTTCAGGATTTACTTCTGGATTCAGTAGAGGGTGAGGATGTTCACACCAGCACCCTGACTGCACACCCAGGTGTGACAGTTCTGACATCGAGGATGTCCGGAAAATGTGAAGACCACACTATTGAAATGACTTTCACACACTGAGTTTCCTACCCTTTGGCCATGGTGAGAAGTCAAAGGCAGAAGCTGTGGTCAAAAACAAGAAGGATGGGGCGGCACCTGTGGCTCAAAGGAGTAGGGTGTCAGCCCCATATACCGGAAGTGATGGGTTCAAAAACCCAGCCCTGGCCAAAAACTGCAAAAAAAAAAAAAAAGAAAGAAAGAAAAGGATGAGCAGTGTTAACCATCATGAACAATACTAACTACTTAAGAATATCACTCCCTGAACCTCTGTAGCTCACCATGCTTGGTGTAAGTCAGATGCTCTGAGTGTGTCTTATTAAGCAGTTTCACGTTTCACTGAGTGCATTTCACCCACCCCAGGGCATGCTTGGGCACGAGAACCCTGGTATGACAGCCGAGCATTTGGAGTGCCAAATGATACAGATTATGCATTGTGCCATGTTCAGAACGTTCAGATGTTTCAATCATTTTCAAAAGAAACAAAAATCAATCCTAGAGGATGAAAGTGAGAAAAGGAGGCTTAGAATACTTTTCAGAACCTCCAATCAAGCGTGGACATCCCCAGAGTGACAGCCTTTCATAAGAATCGGGAGATTACGAGCTCTCGGAGCCTTTCCCCTATCATGTATTAAAATAATTGTTTCTCTAATTCAAACCTGTAAGCAGCTTAATGCCTGTGCTTATCTTCTTTCAATTTAGAGAGAACATAACAAAAATGCTGCATCTGCTCAGGGTCCGCTTCTCCCAGTGAAACTGTTCAAATGACTCCGAGCCCTGAGCTGATGTGGCTGAGTAAATAGCTGCCGTCCTTCCAAATATAACGAGGTGAAGCAAGTCTCCTCCCATCAGAACCCAAACTGAAAAGTGGTCTTAAGACGGGTAGATAACATCTTCCTAACAACTTAAAGGAAAAAAACCCCTCTGCTCTATTCAATGCTCTGAATTTAGTAGAATCTCCATGATTATACCAATTTCCATGGCAAATTCCATGGTATGCCAGCACCGTCAACTGACAGATTTGAGGACTTACCGGCAGCAAGAGGTGGCCCTCTTCACTGAAGCCATCTGCCTTCCCCCAAATTAAAATAAACCTTTGCTGAGCAAACATCTACCAAAACTCTGTACTAGATTACCTTTTGTGTGCTGCTTCTCTCAAGAAGATACTTTGCAATCAGAGGTTTCTTTTTTTTTTCCTTTTTTTTTTGGTCTCTATCATTGCTATTCAAGAGAATTTTAAGTAATTACGGAAGTTGTGGGTTTACTTTTATTTTTATACATTGAGAGCGCAAGTGCAGTTTTGTTAAATGTGGGTATAGTTCATAGTTGTGAAATCTGGGCTTAGAGTGTAACCATCACCTGAATAGTAGTGTGCAGTGTACCCATTGAGGAATTTTTCATCCATCACCCCCTCCCACACTCACCCTGTTACCCTTCTGAGTCTGCAGTGTTTGTTATTCCACTCTCTCTGTCCCCGTGCACCTGTTGTTTACCTCACACGATGAGACTGACCATGTGCTGTTTGAGGTGTTTCACTTGAGATAATGGCCTCCAGTTCCATCCATGTTGTTGCAGAAAAACCTGATTTTGTTCTTTTTCATGTGTTAGTATTCTGTGTGTATGCATGCATACATTTATTCTCATTTACTTTATCCAGTTGTCCACTGATGGATGTTAGGTTAATACCCTATCTTTGCCATTCTGAATAGTGCTGCAATGAATATATGAGTGAACGTATCTTTTGCTATAAAGGTTTTTCTTTGGGGTTAGGTAGATACCCAGTAGTGGGATTGCTGGATCAAGTGGTAGGTCTACTTTTAGTTCTTTGAGAAATATCCGTACTGTTTTCTATGGAGGTTGTGCTAATTTACATTCCCACAAATGGTGTATAACTCTTCCCCTTTCTCTGCATCCTCACCACCATCTGTTATTTTTAACTTTTTAAGTAATAGCCATTCCGACGAGTGTAAGGTAGTATCCCCTTGTAGTTTTAATTTGCTTTTTTCTGATAATTAGCCATGTTGAACATTTTTTTTCATATGCTTGTTGGCTATTTGTGTGTCTTCTTTTAGAAAACGTACATGTCCTCTGCCCACTCTCTAAGGGGATTGGTTTTGTGTTTACTGTTGTCATTGAGTTGTTTGAGTTCCTCGGAGAGTCTGGATATTAGTCTTTTGTTGGATGCATAGTTTACAAATATTTCCACTCACTCTGTAGCCTGAGCTTTTTTCATGACCTTGGGGCTCATCTAAGGGGGTACCTTAAATGAGGACAGGAATCTTTCAAACATGTATTTAAAACCCTGTAATGTTTGCTTCCATGTATCAGGAAAGCTGGTGCCACTGGTGTCATTGGGTGGCCCAATTCTAAACAATCGGTAATGACTATCTGGAGTACTGTGTGGCAAAGAGCAACAGGAGAGAGTCCAGGGCTTGTTAGTGCCTCTTTCATAGTCATGGGTGGAGGAGGGGGACACACGGAATGTCATTTCTAGTTCTGTTGATGCCACGTGACTTTTTTTCTCTCTAGAGAAAAAGGAAGTCAGTTGGAGGTAGATGTGGGTCAAGATCTTCCACATCTTCTATTAATAGCATGTGTCATTCTCCAATAGATGATTAAGTGTTTGTTATGATGCTTGCATTTCTGAGCTACAAATATCCAACATAGGAGCGCTAGGAGGAGTGAACAGCTGGCCCTTTCAGCTCGAGAGATGGAGAAGATGTACCTCTTGGAGTCCCAGAGAGCAGGAAAGAGAAGCTGCCCGATGAGATCTGCCATGGCCAATAGGCATAGTTGTACTTGAGATTGCACGTATCTGGAAATGACTGCTTTCCTTGCTCCCCCTCTAGGACGATAGTAGGAGTTTGACAAATTTTTGTGATAAGAGTTGAATCTATGCTGCCTACTGCTAGATCGCTATAAGGAAACTTATTTCACCATAAAAGCACTTTTTAAGTGATTGCATTCCTACCTAAAGGCTTGTTTTCATTATTTTAATTCACAGCCCAACACAGAAGAACTATTTCTTCCTTCTCAATCTGCCTCAAAGAACATGGGACTAATTCTGTCATGCCCCTTGTTCCTAATTGTATCAACCAATTAGAAATCAAGGACTCCAGGCTTGACAGCTATAGCTCAAGCGGCTGAGGCACCAGCCACATACACCAGAGCTGGTGGGTTCAAATCCAGCCCAGGCCTGCCAAACAACAACAACTACAACCAAAACATAGCCAGGCATTATGGCGGGCACCTGTAGTCCCAGCTACTTTGGGAGGCCGAGGCAAGAGAATTGCTTAAGTCCAGGAGTTGGAGGTTGCTGTGAGCTGTGATGCCATGGCACTCTACTCAGGGCAACAGCTTGAGCCTCTGTCTCCCCGCCCCCCCCAAAAAAAGAAGAAGAAATCAAGGACTCCAGATCCTCTTGAGGCCACACAGCACTGGGCATCTAATTGATCCCATTCCCCACCCTTCTCAAAGGGCATCTTCCTGTGCTCAAAGTATGAGCTGCCCCGTGAGCTCCAAAACTGTCATCAGCAGGTCCCTTATCTTCCTAGCCTTGTCTGAGTGGTCCCGCCTCCTTCTTACTATGCACTTGGCTTTGCTTAATTGTATTGCAGCTCCAGAGCCCTCCCCAGTGGCCATGTTTTATTTCCCGTACCTCTTGTGCTGCTGGACTCAGACAGGCTACGTGTTGTCCTAGCTCCTCATTGCTGCTTCCAGACTATTGTCCCCCTTTCCTCCTTAGGTCACCCCACTTGGAAACTCGGGTCATCATCAATACCAGTTATACAAAGTTCCAGATCACTAGCTCCCCTGTTCTTTGGAGATTTCTAGTCCTGGCTATGATTCCCTCTGACCCACTGACACTTTTGGTATTTCCTCTCCGACTCCCTTCTTGTCATCACCTTCTTCAGTCTCATCTCCTTCATTCCATGTATATTCACTAACTGGGGAATTGTACACTCTGGTGACTCCCCAGATGGACCTCTAACCCAGAACTTACTCTATAGCCAACTGCCTCCTTGACATCTCACTTGGATGTCTAATAGGTTTAATTTTGAACATAAAAATTTTGAGATGCCTATTTCCATTAGCCCCTAAAATAGGTTCCCTGTATAGCCTCTCCCATGTGGACAGAGACTTATTTTGTGTACTGCTGTAATGCCAGTGTTCTAATTCAGCCAGACCAGAGAGAAACTCAAGCACGGAGGGGAGATATAACATACTTTATTCAGCTCACAGGCGGCAGGAGGAGCAAGCATGGAAAGTCCACCCTAGCTCCTGGAGCCTAGGAGCTAAGCTACACCTCACAGTCTGTGATCCATAATCCACGCAAGAAAAAGGTCCTGTGCACCTTTATACTCAGGGGAACAAAGTGGCAGCATGCCAAGCAGCGGTCCCATAAGTGTGACTTCACTGCACATGGTCATGGCACTTTCCCATGAGAGCAAAGCCTAGACTCCTTGATCTTGTCCCACACCCAAGGCTGTGGGACTTGAGAAAGCCCACTTTTCCCTGTCCCTATACCTGCAATTTCCCTAATGCCTGGCACATAGTAGGTCCTCAAAGTCTGATGCATGAATTATTTTATCTTCACAGAAACAATCAAAAACTACACTGTTACAAAGCAGGCTATTTCACTTCCACTCTGTTGTGAGAGCGCTAAATGGGATTTTGCCAGCTTGCTCTGGAAATGCAATAGCACAGCAGTGTCCGAGGGATTCTGAGTAGCTGGTAACTGACCTGTAAACAAATCTTCACAGCCAATCCGATCTCTCTGCCTTGGCTGTCTGCCTCCATCTCATACAGATTAACACTAGGGTCACCCTCTTCAATGATGGGTCTCATCCTGCCACTTCCCTGCTCAGAATCCTTTGGTGGTTTCCTTTGAAGTATATAATAAAGTGTAACATCCGCTATCTGGCATCCAAGGCTTGCCTTTTTTTTTTTTTAATTTCTATGTACTTCTCTTCCTTCATCCCCAGATAGGGCCCTTGATACAAGCCACACAGTGACACTAAAGGTGAATCTACTCCCTGAGGGTGCTAGTGTTACTAGGACTCCTTAAGTAGAATTGACAGACATGAGACTGGCTTCACGAAGAAGAGAATGTATCAGCTCATGGAGCTGCAAATATTCTCTCTGTCCTAATATAGGAAGACGGTCGGTCACAATGTGTTAAGATAAAAGCAACCCAAGGAACAGCATCTCTGCTGTGATTCTATGTTATATAATTTTAAATCTACCTAGGGTTGAAAGTGTTTGTGCACCTGGGGAGGAAAAATATCTGGAAGAATCATTATATACCAAATGTTAGTAATTATTAACCTTTGTGAGTAAATTTCTGATGCGTTTTCCAATTCATATACTTACATCTCAGAACACTTTATAATAGAAAAGGTTTATACTTACACTTGGCTCATGGCACCACTCTGCTAATGCACGGCCATCCTGTGCTGTCCAGTATGTAGCCAACACAGGCTATTGATAAAATCTTAAGTTTCATTACTTACTTGCACTAGCCACATTTCAAGGGCTTCATAGCCACCTGTACTTAGTCACTGCTGCATTAAATGCGCAGGGATAGAACATGTCCATCACTGCAAAGCATTATGCCCACAATGCTAAACACCTGCTGGGCTGGTTGAACTCCATGTTCACCTGATTGCTTTCTCTAGGATAATTGGCTGTGTTTAGACAGCGCCAGAGAGAAGCAGGTGCAGGCCTGAGCACCTGGGATCTGACAGCTACCAGGAGTCTGAGTGACGTGCCAGCCGGTGTTCACTTATGCAGGATCTTCTAATGCATTTGGGGAAAACACCATCATAGAGGCAACCTACTGAGTCATTCAAAAAGGAAATAAGAAAAATCCTTACTTGGTCATTTTCAAAGGAAAATGAGAACATTTAAGTCTTTGGCGATGCTAAGATTTACCTGTTTTAATTAGAAAGAGAAACAAAACTGTTTGATTTGCAGAGAATTTTTTTTTCCTTTTCTCGTCCTTTGTGTAATTCTCAAGTAACTTAGCAAGGTGTATGGAGAAAGAAGGATCATATTCCTTTCTACCAGGGAAATTAAAATGGTATCGTGAGTGCTTCTATTTAAAATGATTTGGAAGCAAATGTCGGAAGCTCTGCCTTGCTTCCTTAGTTTTCTTTTTCAGCCGGACTCTTTCGCATTTTCCTCTACATGACACTCAGAAAATCGGTGTTAATTTTATGTTTTCATTCTCATGTGGCGTCATTAAATCATTTTTCAGCATGCTTTTGTCCTAAATCTCTAATTTCAAAGCTCATAATGAGAAAAGAATTCTTATTGTAAATACTTTTTTTTAATTTAGGAGATAAATGTGATTTTAATATTTAAATAGAAGTACATTCTAGTTCTGATCTTTTAAAATCATGAACTAGTAGCCCTTATTTTTAGAGCAACACAATTATATTAATGTCTGTGATAATCACAGTGGAGGGCAGAAACCCATTTCAGGGTTATGGACTTGAGTACAAGAGTCATAGCAGTCAGATGTCCTGAGTATTTTTAAATAAAAGATGAAGAATACATTAGCATGCAGACTAATCTTTATTTTTTTACCCATCTATTTCCCTTTCAACAAGTCCGAATAGTTGCCACACAGTGAGAAAGGCAGTATTTTGCACTTGATCTTAGTCAAAAGGCCGAGAAGCAATAGATAGGCAGTATTTTGGGTCAATTATCAAAAGCAGTCTTTCCTTCAACACAGATACCTGCTGAGTCTATAGGATGCTAAGCATTCATTTATTGGCTCTATTTGATCTTTAGGTCTACCAAGTCGAATTAATCACACTGCCCAGGGCGTGGTGAAGTCATTTGATGATTCATTCTCACTATCACCTACCCTGATTCTAATATGACTAACCTTATGGGCTTAGCTGTGTGTATGGCCTGAAAAGAATATAGCGTTTTTTGAGTAGGTGCTTTTAGTTTAGGTAAAAACCATTGTACTGCAGATTTTCCTGTTTCTTTTCTTTTTCTCACCAGATGTTTTTAACCTTTTTAGGACATAGCGATTAAGAGTGAAAAATCAAAACTATATTATAGGGGGTGAATGCTGAGGCTTCCATTTATCTGCTGTGTGCCCCTAGGCTAATGGTTTAATTTTCTGGTCTTCATGTTTCTAACCTGTAAAATAATAGTTGCTAATATACACTTTGTAGAGCTGTAAGGATTGAATGAGTATATCCAAAGCTCTTAGAGAAGCGCTCGTATTTGACATTTTATGAAAATCCAACGCGTCTGACAATGGCATACTGCGTCATATACACTACCTCATTCTGCTTCTCGCGTGTGACCGTCAAGGTTTTTTCTTGTTAACCAAACATGACACTGCATTTACATCTTTATATGTTTAAACTGCACACAGACTTCATTTCCACCCTGTATTTCCTCACACAGACCTATGGACTCTATACCCCCAACTGAGATTACAGAGTTATAGGGCACATGCGCACCGCATTTTTCCAGGCATTGCAAGATTGCACCCCAAAATGTCTGCGCCAATTACAACTCTCTTGACAGTGCATGAAGTGCCCTTCATTTTTCTATATTCTCATCAATACTCATTATTCTCTAACTTTGATGGACATAAATAACATGTCACTGTTATTTTGATTTGGACTTCTCTCAGCTCCCGTATATGAATGGTAGTCATGTGGGTCTCCCTCCATGTACCTTTGTTAGGTTCAAAATAGGATACACGGGTTTTACATCATAATCGGGTAGGTGTTTGCTTACACTTTCATTGAATGGTATGACCTCATAAAACCATGCCTGGACAGCCGTGAAGAAATATTCGTGTGTCTTTTATTGATATAGATGGTGATTGTGATGCTGAGCCTGACAGGGCTGAGCAGCAAGAGAGGGTGAGGCATTGAGAAGCTCCAGGCCACACTAGGGTTACACAAGCAAACTGCAGTGCCAATGGCTTCACTAGAATTGCTCCTGAGCAACCCAGAGATCCAAAAGTGAGAGAGAGAGTTGTAATCACAGAAACCTCACGCTCATGCTCAGGGCCAAATGTGGCTGTGCTGTGGCTTGTCCTCTCTAAACTTGGCCAGGCATATGGATAATAGTGTACCAAACACCCTGATTCAGGGCCCTGGTCCTAAACTATAAGATGGCATTTGTATCTGAGATCCTTAAGGTGATGTAACCATGACTGGGATCACGGGTTTAGTGATCAAGAACAGACAGTACGATTTATCCTGGTAGAGGTGAAAGCTTTAGAAATAGAAAGCCTTTCTTTCTGTTTTTGATACTTAAGAGCAGATCTTTATTCTTTTTCTCTCTCCTCCAGTGCTTCTCTTTTTTCCAAACTGCCTGCATTTTCCATATGGAATTCCATTGATATTCTGATGATTGGTACAGCATATGAAGAATGGGTGGGAGTGGGTCCATGTTCAAATAAGATTAAAAGACCATACACTAAATGCATATCCAGGAATTCCACAATACCAATATGCACTAAAAACCTTCCAGGAACAAAACCTGTTAAATTAAGTTTAACCCAGGATTTCACAAATAGGCCATAGGTAGTCTCTCTCCCCCACATGTCTCTGCCCCTTCTCCCTTCCCAGAGCATTTATTTATATCTTGCACATTGGAGAATACTGTTCAGAACATGCTCATATTAAACCAACAGTTTAGTTTTGACTGATATAATAATATGTCTCAAACAGTTTCAGGTCATATATTCCTTTGATAGATAAGAGTCGCTGTGAATAAAAACAACTGTGGAATCTCATCCGTTTATTCCACTGAGCTCTTTTAAATACTGTGCATACCTGTTGTGTACCTATGCTAAGCTGGGGTTATGAATTTGAAGGATCCTTTCCCTCAGGCCCTCACAGCCTGGTGGAGGCAGACACAGGCAATAGGGCATAGCTGCTTGATGCCAGAAGGGCAGGTGCCTGTGAGTGATGCCACAAGGGCAGGCACTGTGGGACAGAGGAGTAATCCACGTCGCACCGTGAAGCTGGTCAGGGAGAACTTCAGAACAATGGCAGGAGGGCTAATGCTCAGCTAAGCCAACATCCATCCACTTCTGGATTCTTCTTTATAACTTGACACCTAGTGTCAAGAACATTCCTAGTGATGGAAAACAAATTACGTGCACCCACTGCCAAATAAAGGAAAAGGTGCAGTGTAAGTACACAGGACACCCCCTAGGTGAAGGGCTCAGTTACAACGTGGGCTTTACCTAACAAATGCAAACAAATGTAAGCTAATCGTCTAGTCCTTGTATTCATCTGAAAATGAAAAGTACAGAATCAAATACACCATGAAGCCCCATACAGCTTAATCCCTAACGTCTAGGCAAATGGCTTTTGTTGGGCTGAAATCCTATTCTATTATATTTTTCTTAGATGAAATGGATTATGTTGAAGTTTTTATGGAAGTTACCTTTACTTGGGACTTGCAACATCATTAGGATTTTAATGTGGATATTGTTGTAGCATGAACAGGCCAAAAGAAATAAGAGATTTCTCTTTCCTCTTCCACCTAGGCACAAGGCTCAAAACAATTTGTTACAAGTGGAAGTCTAGAAAGCCACACTGTAGGTGGAAAGTCAAACAAGTCTTCCCAGAGCCAATTCAGTGCTCAGTTAGAAAATAAAGTCTGCAATGATGATTCCAACACTGGGCCTGTGTGTTCACTCGTGATGTCAGCTTTTGCTCACGCAGTGGCTGTGCCGGCTGATTAAGTCCATCTCTCTTTTACTGAAAACCTCTTTTGATGATTAATGGAGGACATTTAATGATGGCAACAAAATTGCATTTCCTTTAGAAATGATAAGTGTTGTTTCTTCAACTGGCTCTTTAAAAATTGACATGGCCTCATCCTCATAGATGAATGAGACTCCTTCCTCCCTTTTCAACCCCCCTTCGACCTACTAATTCACTTAATTAATCTTCTGCATATGTTCTAATCATCAGAAAGGACACCAGTCTTGTTTCTTTGAGTAGGGGTGACCATTTTGATTGCTGAGATTGTCATATACCTAAGGACTTTTTTTTTTTTTAGTGTTTTTGGCTGAAGTAGACAGCATCTCAAATGCTGTGTTCTCACATCCATGCTCTTTCTCCCAAGAAGAAAGTATCACCTTTGGTGTTAACGTCTAACGATCGGCATTTCAATAACCCTCCTGTGATCCTTGCAGCCTACCTAGTGGTTCTCATTTCTAAAAAGTCAAGCACCAGCACATGTAATCCCAAGAACAGTGGGAGTTCAGAGCAGAGGTGCTAGTCCAGAGCCCTGGCTTAACTCCCCTAGGTACAAGAGGAGCCGTTTTGGCCATGGCTTAATGTAACAGAAAACCAACTTCACTGTGTGAAGCCAAAAAATACTTTTTAATAAGGATAAAAGTGAATTTTATGAAATTTGAGAAGCATAGGCTGGCCTCCCCATCAAGTTGATGCTAGCAACCAGAAAACCATCAGAATTAGAATTATTCTTTCTCGCCAGGCATTGTGGTCTCTTTGCCTGGGGTGTCTTGTTCATTCTTTTCTCCATGTATCTACCAGTAGCTTTCACAGCTTTTTAGGTTCAGATGACCACGCAAGGCAGCTCTGTGTCTCCTGCGTTCAAGCTGTCAAAAATGATGCATGGAGGTCTGTGAATCTTGCTTCAAATTCTTGAGAGAATCTCATGGGCCTAACCTGGGCCAGGTATCTATCCTTGTTAAGTTGGCAGCAGACAGGGAATCAGTCTTGCAGTAGAAGCTCAGCTTTGGGTTTAAATGTGCAATTCTTTTTTTTTATAGAGACAGAGTCTTTGCTGCCCTTGGTAGAGTGCTGTGGTGTCACACCACACAGCAACCTCTAGCTCTTGGGCTTAGACGATTCTCTTGCCTCAGCCTACTGAGTAGTTGGGACTACAGGCACCTACCACAACACCCGGTTATTTTTTGTTGCAATTTGGCCGGGGCTGGGTTTGAACCCACCACCCTACTCATTAAGCCACAGGCACCGCCCTAAATGTGCAGTTCTAAAGACAGTCAAGGTTGAGTGAACATCTCAAATGATGTCAACTACTAGAGTCAATGAGCTATTTTCTGTCTTTTAAAAATCTTGAATAAAATAAAATGTACATTTATCCATGTCAGACCTACAAGGAATAACCAAATATCAGATTTATTGGATCTCAGGTAAAAATCTTCAAGTTTGGTTATTCCATTTATCTTATACCAGTCAGAATCTCTGAATCTAATCTTCAAATAGTTATTTGAGATTAGAAATCTGATTATTCCAAAGTAAAGGGATGCTTTTTGTGAAATAACAGGAGGAAAACAGTAAAAGGTACCACAGTGCTGAAGTCACAGCAGAGGAAAGACAAGGCCAGTCCCTGCTGCACGGGAAGGAGAGGCAGGAGACATAGAGGGCAGTGCTGTGCCCTGCGTGAGCAGCCCCAGGAGGCAGACCGATGCCCACCGGTCACTGGGGAGCTTCTCCCCTTATGCAGCGTATTAGTTTTCTATGCTAGGTAACAAATTGTCACAAGTTTAGTAACCTAAAACTATATAAGTTTATTATATAAACTTATAATAAGTTTAACATATTATATAACATATATACTATTATAAGTTATAACTTAATAAGTATAACTGATTAAGTTTATTTACCCCGTTTCTGTGGGTCTGGGTGTGAGTTAGCTCAATTCTCTGTGCAGAGTCTTTGTAGGTAGAAATCAAGGTGGCATCTGGGACTGATCTTATCAGGGGCTCAGCATCCTCCTCCAAGCAGAAGACAACTCCTTGCCACTGGGTCTGAGACCCTCAGCTCCTGGAGGCTGCCCACCATTCCTGCTCCTGAGCTCTTCCCCATAAGGTGGAAATTTGCTTCTTCCAGGCCACTGGGAGAATGTCTCTGCTGCTTCAAATATTTAATAGTCTCGACTGTTTAGGGATTTCAATTACATCATCGCAATTCCTTTGCCATTGCTCTATAACATAACCAAGGAGTGAGCCCCGTGCTCTCCTTAGGTTCTGCTCACATGCACAGAGAGCAAGCATACCGAGAATGTAAACCAGTGGACAGACATCTCGGGGCACCTCAGAACTCTGGCTATTCACTGAAACAGAGAAGGAAGAGTGGAGGCTGATCGTGGTTCCCCTTCCCTGAGACGTTCCAGAGCACAACTTGTGCCTTTCTTCAACTCTCAGTGTCATCTTCAAGAGCTGAGCAGGCGAGGGCTGTGTTCCCAGGGCAGCGGCCCCTTGCCTACTGACATAGTGGTTAACACATTAAAATGTGTAGGACTTCTGACTAGTCATTTATAGAACTCCTTTTGTATTAGGTTTCCCAGAGAGGTCTACTTTTTCTGTTAGAGGAGGCTCCCCCGTTGTAGCAAGTACCATGAGCCCATTTTAATTGTCACAATACAGTGTTAGTATTTTTATATATAACACAAGAATAAAAATATGAGATTCAGAAAGATTTTGTACATTTCCCAAAGCTGCACAGGCAGTAAGTAGGCCATCTACACGTCAGGGTCTTTAAGCTCCGAAGACCCTAACTTTCCATTACACGGTGATCACCAGCTCAAACAGTGCAGCCGACTCAAGCCTTCTCTGTCTCCGTAAATACAATATCCTCTTCTTGATGTCATCATGACATGTGTCCATTTTCCTTCCATTCCTTCATCCACTCAGCTACCCATCTGTCCAGCTATAACAACTAACCAATTGTGTTAAAACACTTGGTCACAGGCTTGTATCCTTGAAAAACAAGAGCTCCTTCATTTTTATATTTCTGCCAACCAAGCTGAGCTTCTGGCACATAATTGGTATTTAGCCATAGTTTGCAGCCTTCTAGTCAGTGCTTCTGTTGAGAGTCCTGGAGTTAGAACCCAAATCAACTTACGTGGCCGTTCTGCTGTGTCCTTTGTTAAAACAGTTTTAGAGCAGAGAGATCCTAGATGGATTGCTTCCATCCCTTTTCCTCTTTACCTACCTCCAGTAAGTAAGTAAATGAGTAAAACTGACATCAAGTCAGCGAGGGCCTTCTTTTCACAGGCTTCTCTTTGCTCACATCACTGTCAGTATTGAGCTCTCAGGTCCAAGGCCACCCTGGGGAAGGCAGAGCTCCTGAGCCCCTCTGGCCAGCTTTTTATGCCTTTCACACTTCTGGCCTCTGCAGTCCTGACTATCAGATCCCTGCTGTAGGACTTTATATTTATCCCTAAGGAATATTTCAAATGTCAGAATCACTTTGAATTTTTATTCTTCTTTCCCTGATATTAGCTATGCCTGCCAGTTTTGTGTTACAATACATTTCACATTCTTTCTACGTATTCATCCATGTCATTGACTTTTTTAAAAATCCCTAACAGCAGAAGATGAAAGAGAAAATTCTGTGGCCCGAGTTAGTTTAACTTATACCCAGTATTTATCCTGTCCTTGATGTATTTGTAAATCTACATAACAATGCATTTGTACAGTTTGTATTTCTTTGTATTTTCCTCAACCAACCAACAAGATGCTGGAGGAAGGAAATGCTAAATAAAGACAAAGACGTGGTTATCTGTTCTTTAAGAAGTGGCCAAGTAGGAAAGTGTAGCAGCCCGGCAGAGGGGTAGACCTACGTTGTGTATTTTACACTAACTGAGAAGCGTTTCCTGGCTAGGATTCTATGCAGATGGCAGGCTTCTTCTCTCCATTATCAAAACATATGCACAGGACAAAGCCCAGCATATCCAATGCAGAGAAAATGTCTTGGTTTACCTAAAATAGCTACACCTTAGTTTGGGCTCTTGTCACAAACTACAATTGACTGATATATTTTTAAAAAAAGGAAACATATATTTTTCACTGTTCCAGAGGCTGTGAAGTCCAAGATCCAGGTACCTATGGAATCAATGTCTGGCCCTCTTGCTGGTTTGCCAACAGCTGTCTTCTTCCTATAACCTCACTGCAATCTAAGAGAGATCATCTGTCTAGAGTCTCCTCTTTTTGCCCCTGGTATAGTGCCAGGGCATCTTAGCTCCTCAGAGCACAGCAACCTCAGACTCTTGGACTCAAGTGATTCTCTTGCCTCAGCCTCCCAAGTAGCTGGGATTACAGGTGCTTTCCACAATGCCCAGCTATTAGAGTCTCTGTTTATAAGGATGCTCATCCCAAAGAGTTCCATCCTCATCACCTAATTATCTTCCAAAGCTCCCACCTCCAAATATATGCACCATCACATTGAGTATTTAGGCTTCAACATCTGAATTTTGGGAAAGCACAAACATTTAGTGAATAGAGAGCAATTGCTAAAGATTTTGGAGGACTATAAAGGTATAATCATGGCTCTGCCTTAGAGGCTAACTCTTTAGCAGCAGGACGCATGATGGCGTGGAGGGGTTGAGATCCCAAAGGCAGCAAGAGCAGTTACGGTAGGTTTTCAGTAGTGTAGGTGAAAGACTATGGACGCCTGAAGAAATAAGAAGCAATTGGCATGAGAAAGATTGATAACTTCGTGAGACTTGGCAACTGACCAGGTACAGCATGAGGAGGAGTGAGAAAACTCGGGGAGGAAAGGGTCTAAAACCATACTGGGAACTCCAGCCTGTGTCAATGGAGGATGTTGATTGGATTTACCAGGATAGGGGTCTAAGCAAAATTGCAGCTTGGCAGAGGAGACAGGCCAAATTCCAGTTTAGACACGTGGCATTTGCAGTGTCTATGGGACACCAAGTTGGTGGTTAGGAAAGAAGCCAGAGCTGCAAATGGTGAGAAGAGGGTCAATGGACCCAATGTTAGGATAGAAGCCCTGGAAAGAGGTGAGAGCTCCCATGATGAGAGTATAGATCCTTGGTCGGTACCACCATTTACAGCCCACCCTGAAGAAAGGGAACATTAAAGGGACTGGGGAAAGAATGGTCATAGGCAGGAAAAAGTAGTATTTTGAGGTAGCTAAGAAAAGAGAATGGAGGCGGGGACTCAGTCAACCTCTACTCTCACCCAAGGTCATATAAAAAGGCACTGAAAAGAAAGAACAAATAGAAATTAAAAACCAAGAAAAATAGGGCAGTGCCTGTGGCTCAAAGGAGTAGGGCACCGGCCCCATATGCTGAAGGTGGCAAGTTCAAATCCAGCCCCCAAACTGCAAAATAAATAAATAAAAATAAAATTTAAATATTTAAAAAAAAAACCCAAGAGAAAGAAATAAGCACTTATCAAGTACCAGACATTATGCTAAGTATTTTACCTATATCATCTCATTGTGTGAATTATAGGTTTTAAATATAAAATGGTAGTTAAATGACACAGAAGTTCAAATCCTAACTCTACCATTCACTAGCTCTGCGACCTAGGAGTATCACATATGATATACCTTTGAGCTGTTTATGTGGTCAATGATAGTCATTATTATTTGGGGGGCTTTTATGATACTGTCTACCCCCACAGAATGCCCTAGGAGTCCAAAGACCATGCCTATTTTAATTTTTCTTACTTGTTTTGTTAACAACTAAATATTCCTAATGTCTGCAAATAGTAGGCACACGAGGCTGGGCCAACACTAGTCCCCTAAACCAACGTCATGCTGCCCTGTCCATCCCCAGAGCCTCCTGTCAACTCCCCTCCCTTCCTGTGCACCAGACACACAGACACCCTCCTACAGATCACTGTCTGCTCCCTGTGTTGGTGAGCGCTCTCTGATCTGATCACAGATTACTGGGGTTTGGAGAGCGTGTCAGAGAATTCTTCACCATCACAGTTCTTCCTGGGCACGGCCTCTGAGCTCATTCTCACATGAAGAGTTGTTGATTGACTGATTTACTGGGGTTGATGGCTCGTGACCAAACCAAAATGAGAAACCTCTTCAGGGAAAGAAACATTCATCATTGCAGGTAGGGTGACCATTTTGTTCAGGACCATCTTGATTTTAGTACTGAGAGGGTCCCTCTCCCCCAAACACCCTTAAGTCCCAGGCACTCTGGGAAATCCTAGTGCTAGGTGAATGGCTATCCCTGTTTGAAATATGCTCCCCACCAGTACCTGGTCCCCCAGCTTGTGTCAAAGTCGTATAAATTAGTGAAGAGCACGTCCTCTGTGCTCTACCTCCTCGTGGAAAAAATGTTCTTTTCCTCTCCGTCTCTTCTCTCAGCTTTGTGACATTTGCTTTTCTTGAATAAGCAGAGGGCCTGGGCAGAAATGGTGCTTTCAGCCCCGAGAAGCTGAACGTCAGACAGTGCGGACATCTGCCTTCTGAATCTCTGTGGGATGATCAGCACTTGATTCATTTTCTTTCTGTAGTAGATTGTCATTCTTGGGCAGCGACAGCTGAGGAAAGTCCCTGACAGATGAGCTCCTAACACCTCCTCAGATTCCCACAAGCCATAATTGCTTCTTTCACACCGACGTCTTCAACCCTTCCACCAGTCCCTGGGCCTGGCACAGCCGCACCATCTGCTCATGTGACACCAGCATTATGGCCTCCCTCCAGGCATCCCTAAATGGGGCTGGGGAAGGCAACAGAGATGGCAAGTGTGCCAGCTGGCACCAGTGACACAAACCTAGGCAGTGATGAATCATGGCTCGGGACAGGAGGAAAAGGGGAGTGTGCTGATGGCTAATTGTGCGGCATCCTCAGTGCAGGGAGGTGGACCTCTCTGCTCACAGAGGCAGAGTCAACACGGAGGGTTTCTATTCCCACAGCAAATGCATCAGCTCCCTTTGAATATATGGTCACAAGAGAATGTTAAACAGAAAAGAGACCAAAACTGGAGGTCTGAATTGTTCTATATTTGCTTCTATACATCTCTAAATGGTGTTATTGGGGGGATTCTCCAGGGAGTTTTAAGATGGCTTGAAAATAGCAGGGAGGAGTTTCTGACTACTCAGGGGAAGAGCTGGGGCAAGTTGGCTCCCACTGATGAGTTCCTTTGCTGAAGCACCCGCCCACCACTGCCATCCTCCGAGTGGCCAAGCGTCTCTGTTAACTTTATGTCCTACAATTGATTGAGCAATTCATTTAATTCTCTCTGCATGCTGATTCCAAGATTAAATCAATCAGCCAGCTATTCAAGATTTCTGCTACAAATTTCAAATTTAGTTAAATGATGTTTGTTTGGTTGTTATTGTTGATTTCAATATATTTGATATTCAGATACTCCTATGTTTTAAAAGTTTCTGTTCTTTGATTTGTGCTAGGTTCTTTTCCTATATGTGTGTTTTGCTTTTTCTTTAGTTCCTTTTCACTTTTCCCTTTTATAAAGGAAGTGGTAGCACAAAGGCACTCAATAAACATATAAATTCTTCCTCAATTGAGGAAGCTAGGTGCCTTTTTGTTTGTTTGTTTCTTTTGTGGCTTCATTAGCTCTTAGACAAAAAAGAGAAATGTTTCCAGCCAATGGACAAGATACACAAAATCCCAGATCCCCTCTGTATAGGGGACAGAGGCAGCACCTCAGAACTATTGGAACCCTACCGTTATTACATCTTCAAAACATTCAAGTCCGCTGGCTAACTTCTTCCCTATCAATCAATTGACCAGTCGAGCACAAAAGAAATAGAAACATAGCTTTGACTTTATAAATGAGCTGTAGGTGGGAGTACCTGTTAGCACGGCAGCTTTAGATACCTCTCTGTCTCAGAGGAAACATTTATCCACATTTCTTCCCTCTTGCTATCAGAAAAGCAAGTAAACCAATTACTTGAGACCACAGAGATGGCTGGTACGAAGGTCAGTGATTTACACCTCATGCCCAACACACAGAAGTTGTGATGAGGGATCCACTGGGTCGAAAATGCCAGATACTAGAATATCATCCTTGTAAGGCCAGGAACAAATCATAGGCAAGTGGTAGTGAAGGGAGAGAGAGTGCGCTCTGTAGCCTAGCAGGAGTGAAAGGTGTGGATGCAGCCGCAGGTGAAGACCTTCATGTCAGATGGTGAGAGGAGAGGGCTGGAGACATCCTGCACCTGGGAGATATGAAAGGCTTACGGGCGAGGAGGAAAGACACAAAAGAAGGGGAATTGGAAGGATGGGGAAGATTCTTAACACAAATGACCAGTAAAGGAAATGGTGCTTTCTGCTGTGGGTAGGAGGAATCACAGAGGTGCTGTTCCAGGAGGTAGAGGCCGTGCTAGTTCCAGAGAGAGGGGGGGAGTTGGGCAGAGTGTAAGGCTGTGCTTCGTTGCTGTGGCTAAAGTAGTGGATAGGAAAAAGCCAAACATTGTCTCTCTGCCCTGGAGTTCAGCGACTCTGCCTCCCCCGTCTCTTTACCTTACAGCATGCAGTTTTGAAACTCTGATACAGATCATACCCCCCCCCAAGAAGATCAGGAAATATAGACTTCCAGGCCTGCTTTAACACTAATCAGCCATGAGACCTTGGATTAGTCACTCCAGGACTAGAGTAAAAACTTCAGACTTCCTAAACTCTGGAAAGATAATGGTTTCCTCCTCAGTGCCCAGTACGTATTTCAAAATAACAATTTTCAGCCACGTCTGTGTCCCAGCAAGTTCTGATCTTTTTTTCTTTACAGAGCACTAGTTTTGATATCTTTAAACAAAACATTAAACTTTTTTTTTTTTCTCTTTTTTAGTTTCATGCTTTCTTAACGCCCCATTGAAAGGACATGCTTAGTTACTTGTTATCAAACAGTGATCAGTTCCACTTTCTGGGCCTCACTTTTCTCATAAATGCAGAATCTCCTCCAGCTTAAATTACTATAATTTTGTAACCTCAAATACCTATTTTTTGGTCTATCTTTATTATCACTATCTTGGCATTTTGGTATTTTCCAAATATGAGTGGAAAAACAATGTTAACTCCACAAACCTCTGCAAAGGTATATCTAAACCTAAGTGAAAATCTAGGACATTTGGGTCAAAAGGAAAGCATCTTGTCTCTTTTTATACCTAAAGTTTAATGAAGACTGTACGTCTAAATTCTATACAATCATCAGCAAAGTCCTTGCCTTACTGGTGGAAAGCATTTTAGAATAAAGGCAAAACCATTCCGGAAAGGGTCAAAGTTAGGACTGCTGTGGACTCCATAATACCTGCCAATAATTTAGGGTGCAGAAGTTTCCCCTCAACGCTTCTAGGCTTTCACTTTCCTGTTCATTCCTTCCATTTGTTCACTGCTTCATTTATTCATGACTGACATTTCTCTAACATTTTCTAAGGTAAGTCTACCTCGGACATTTTATAAAAGTTCCCACAGCTCTCACGTTCACCCCTTGCCACCACCCTGTGACTTTTCACCTCTGTCCTGAATGAACACGTTGCCCTGGTTCTCACGCCTTCTCTGAGAGGAGGGTGGCTGCGAGGGCTGGGGCTCTCCACGAGCCTGGCCGGGGTCTGCCTTTCAGATGGGAGCTGTTCATTATTTGCTGGAAGGTTTATAGAACAGATGTTACAAGGCACACAAGCAAGCACACACTCCCAGAGCGCGCTGCGCCAGGCACGCACACACTCGCCAGTACAATATCAGGAGAGCTGCTGCCGGGGTGATGGAGGGAGAGCGCGCTGAGGGGCAAGGGCTGCTCCGAAGCCCTGCTAATGTCTCTGTGTGGCCATGCTGTATTTTCAGCTTGTCATCATGGCTGGGACTGTGCTGCTTGCCTACTACTTCGAATGCACTGACACTTTTCAGGTGCATATCCAAGGATTCTTCTGTCAGGATGGAGACTTAATGAAGCCTTACCCAGGGACAGAGGAAGAAAGCTTCATCACCCCTCTGGTGCTCTACTGTGTGCTGGCTGCCACCCCCACTGCTATTGTAAGTACAGATACAGACTTCCTTCTTTATTGTCAGATACCCTCAAGAATATTTGCTGTCTGCTCTTTCCCTTTTTCCTTCTCCTCCTGGGCATTCACTAGCAGCCTTCTCAGTGGTATCTTGGTTCAGCCAAAACAGAGCAAAGGAGCTCTACATAAAAATTCATTCAAGTAGGTCTTGTCCTTTACAGGTGGCTTTTGCTTTTTCGGTATCTGAATTTTTTTAATATATTTTTTAAAAGCATGAGTGAACGTTATAAATCTACAGGTATAATTAGCTAACTGTGCTCTTAAAAAAGTATGTTGTAGGCTGTGTGTATTCAGGAGAGATCCCAAGTGATAGAAAGACTCAGATCAGAGGAGAAGCGGATCCCCCAGGCCGGTATCTCCTGCTGTTCTGATTGAACTTCCAGAGAGGCCAGAGATGAGAGAAATTACTTGACCCAAAGTTGGTTGTGATTCATGCTTGATGGCTCCGGGTCTGTTCACATTATATTACATTCAATGAAGTACAACGTCACCTTTGTTTATTTCATTTTCTCTTTCATTTTCAGGCAAAAAAAAATTGGCCTGACAACCTCTAAAGAAACTGCTTAAGAACCTAAAGTTTATAGATCTGTGTTTTCTGGCAAAGTATTTAACACTTAATGCAGTTTAATGTAAAAAAAATTTGGTGGGAGGTTTAAATGTCTCTTGGTCTAAATATGTTACAATGTGAGATTAGTTACGATGTAATGGCAGTTCCTGGTCCCCCTTTTCCCGTCTAGTGGCCATCTCCCCCAGCCCTCCCTTCATTTGGGGGCAGTAATAGTGAGACTGGGGTGCTGAGGAACACACTTACTGCTCAGATGGCCAGTTCAACCATTATTTTCTGTTTTGCTTGCTTTAAAATGAGAAAAATGGAACTTGGAAGAGAACTAACGTGGCCATAATTTCATTTGGATCATTGATCCCAGGCCCAATAAAGCTCCTCTCCTAAGTGATAAAGGGGACTGTCACTGTGCTGTAGGGATTAAGGTCAGCCTTAAAAAGCTCAGCATAATGGATCAGAGTGGTTAAAGATGCAAGCTTTGCAGCCCAGCAGACCTGGATGCATAGCCTTTGGACAACACTCCTTCCTGTGCAAGATGAGGACAATTGGCTGCTTATTTCATGAGTTGTTGTGAAGCATAGAAATGACTTAGCAAAGTGCCTGGCCTATACTAAGTACTCAGGAGCAGGGAATCAAAAAACCTGGCTGGTGGCGGTGCCTGTGGCTCAGTGGGTAGGGCACCGGCCCCATATACTGAGGGTGGCAGGTTTGAAGCCA
>NW_003852409.1:5659155-5690660 GCF_000181295.1 Otolemur garnettii
ATTGAATTACTAGAATATTATCTTCTCTCCCCCAGGCCCAGGAAATATTTTTATTTGCCTAGGTTCTTCTAGAATTACTTTTCATAAATGAGAAGTTTTAGTGAAAAAAATCTCTAAGAAAAGGGAAATGGAATAATAAAAATTATGCAAGCAGAAAATTAGAACCAGAAAATAATAGAATTGATAAATAAAATACACAACCCCCCTGGCTAGTCTAAGAAAAGCAGAAGTAAAAAAGTTAAAAGAACATATTAATACATAAAAACATAATCTAGATTTTGAAAGATTTAAGTCATGTATCCAATTCTGTGTCAATAACTGCTGAACACCTCCAACTTGATGTTCTATGAGAAAGACACAGCGAAGGTGACTAGCTGAATGAGAATAGAATACAATTTTAAACGTGCCCAAAATTTATCAAAAAAAATAGAATGAGGGACATATAGCTGCAGAGTAAATTCCTTCAAACTTGAGGCATTAAAAAATCCCAAACTATATATAATTTTCCAGAGCCCCAAATAAATGTAAAGCTTTTCAAAATACATAGTTAAAAACAAGAAAATTATGTGTTTCAAACACTTAGAAATTAAGTACCCACAAAAGTACCCTTGATTAATAACAACAATCTCACTTAGGAATGTGGATATGAGCATATAAAAAAGGATTAGATTTGTCTACCTAGTTTCAGCCAAAAGAAAAGACTGCGAAATAGGAGACTCACATGTTCAATAACTTTCATGCTTATGAAGATGAACTTTTCAAACATGAGTGAGAAGACTAGACAATTAGCAGAACAATAGCCGGTGCACAAATAAACATTTCTAAACTCATCAGTAATCAAAGCAAAGTAGTTTTAAAAGAACAGCCTACTCCGCATATAAAACTGGCAGATGTTTCAAAGGAGCATCGCCCATGCTGTTGAAGGTACAGAAACTTCCTGAAGATCATCTTGTCAAAGATGTATGAGAACTCTGGAAACTTCCAACCAGTCATGAACTCCAGTCCCTGGATTTATGTTAAGAAAATGATATTTGTGTATAGGGACGTTCATGTCAGTAATAGTTTTATTAATGAAAAACTTGGAACTGGCTAAATACACACTACCGGAAAATATTGTGGGCCAGTTACATTTTTCGAACACCTGAAGTGGTGATAGAGCATGTTTGTGATTCAATGTTAAGATTTTTTTAAAGGCCAAAACATTGTATGTAGTTGTGGGTAAAATCTTTTTATCAACTATAACAGAATCTGAACTTCTCTTAATTTTCTGGCTTCGTTTCTCAAGGAAAGGAAAAAAGATGATAGATATCAACTATGTCATTAGGCAAAATTGGCCCCTAATTGGTGAATTGTATCTATTCTCAGACAACTGTTGTAGTCTCCGTGTACCCTGGAAGGACACCTACAAAGAGAAGCAGTTACAGCTGCCCTGCTAGCAGGCTGTTTCTTTCCACGTGGACCAGCACCAAATGTAGCTGGTGGTTGTCTGTGGGTCTAAATCAGGGGTCCTCAAACTACGGCCCGCGGGCCACATGCAGCCAGCCTAGGACATTTATCCTGCCCGCTGGGTGTTTTTGCCACCACTGCCTGTCCTGCTTAGCAGCCGATGGCCACAGTCTGGTCCTCAACAGTCTGAGGGACAGTGAACTGGCCCCCTGTTTAAAAAGTTTGAGGACCCCTGGTCTAAATATTTGATACAACCTCAGGAGATACCTAGTGAGTGGTGCAACAAGTAAAATCCCAAATTTATAAGTGTATAAAAAGAATAGAAAGAAAAATTTCCAACTGTTATCTGTGAATGCTCATGTGAGTCAAATGTTTCTTTTCTTTTGTACTTTTACATATTTCTCCATGACTGCATATTATTTTTAAGTGGAAAGATACAGTTCTAAATAAATTTTATACTCCAGTTCTCTTGGTAATAATGATGAAACTTTTAATAAAATTTGACAATGGCAATTCTACTGGAAACACACACAGCTAGAAAACAAACATAGAAAAACAAAACTTGGTAATTTTCTCTGGGGGCAAAAGGGATAAGGCTTCTTTCATTCTAAGTAAGATTTCCAGCAGAAATTCTTCTCTAGGCTACAGCTTTTGATCACCTCTCTTCCATTGATTCATTTTCCCCAAATGACACAAATTGAAATGTAGGACAAATGCTCCAGTGGGCAGCCCAGAGGGTATGGACAGTGGTCTGAATACTTTAGAGTCCTACTCCAACTCTCAATTATAAGATCCTGAGTCAGCCTTTCTAGTTCTCTGCTTCTCTGGGTGAAAAATATGACCAATACTGATAAGCCCCCTAAATTTCCATAAATGGTGATGGTAAGAACAACATATTTAACTTATATTCTGCGGGCATAACCTGCCTTATCCTCACAACAGCCCAGTGAAATAGAAAAATCCAAAGGCCACAGAGCAAGCGTGTGGTCCAATTCCATTCATTGTGAGTTGAGGTTAAATGATTTGCTGAAGGGTCCTGCTACTTCCACGTGATTACACAAATAGCTACACACTTGGTTCCACTGATTTTCCTCACCTAGGAGGGGCATTGCTAGGACCCAGGGCTAACTACAGCTGCTGGGTTACTGCAGAAAGTGCTGTGGCCTTGCAGCCCGACTGCTGGTGCTTGATCCTCCTGCCAAGACCTACACACAAGTAAGGGGCAGCAGAACGAAAAGCAGAACTCCTCTGATTTCCTGGGAGAAAGGAGCTGTGTTCACTTCTTCTGCCCCATCCTGGTGAGGTCTGACTTGTCCCAGAGCAACCTCTGTTGGGTCACAGATCCCAAATGCACCTGTCTGCACGTACCCTTGCTTCTGGGTGCATCCTCCATTCTCAGGATGCAGTCACCTTTTCTCAGGGGTGGTCTGATGAGAGGCCGGGTGTCACTCACAGCTCTGCCCCAGTAATTGTACGCTGCTTGGTAAGTTATATCCCCTCTGTGGGTTCAGATTCCTCATCTCCATGTAAAAAACAAAAGGAAGGAGTCAGGCTAAATGATCCTTCCAGGTCTCAGTTTCCATGAGAACTCAGAAAGGAACATTGTAAGTGGAAGGCCGTGAATGTTAAGAGGAAGTCATGACTTCCTCATCAGAGTTCAGTTTGGCACCCTTCTGCTTGGTCAAGTGTTTCACAGAATTGCGTGGCGTTTATTATTATTCCTCATTAAAACCATTTCCTGTTCTCTCTGAAGTATAATGAAGTCAGGAATCCTTTGGGGGTGATTTATGGGACCCTAAAAACTAGTTTCAAAAAAGTGACTCCACATGGACTTGTCCTTGTTTTGTGCATCCTCAATCACATTAACCGTGAAAGAACCTCGCACCCTAGACTGCCGGGTATTTCTGCGGTTGGGCACCAGCAAGCCCATTCATGACTGCAGAGCCACCCAGGAAAGGCGGGAGGGAGACGGCCGCAGTGCGTTTGACCTGTCATTTCCTATTTCTCCTTTTCGCGCTTTGCTGTCAGAAAAGATCAGCGTCTCATTGAGGTAAGGCCACATGGGATAAACTGCAAATGGCCAAAGCCATTGCTGTCCCAGATCTTTAGGAAAGGTTAGAGCATGGGGAATTTACTGTGTCCAGAGCCATTTAGCCAAAAGTGGTGGCCTGTGCTTCAAAGAAATCTGCAGTGTGTGTTCTGACCACCTGGAAACGCTGGCTAACTCCTGCCTCCAGCCTTCTGAATAAACCCATATACTCAGAGTCAAAGGAAGAGAGACTGTTCAGATAAGAGGATTTACTCAGCAGAGAATCTGATTGACCCTGATTTTCTCTTAGGCCCAGTGGCATAAGGCATGAGAAAATGGCTATGAAACCTTTTTTCTTGGCCTTACAACGAAGTGACAGAGGAGTATTTAGTATTGAAGTAGCAGAACATTTGATTCCCAGCCCGAGAACTGGAATAGCTTGCAGTTTGCATGCAAGAGTGCACGCTTGCATATACAAGACTCAGCTAGAATTTCCTAGGAGAGGAAGAGACAAACACAGTTTAATAGAAAGGCACAATTTGGAGGAAATTGTGAATCTTCATTTGAGGGTTTCTGAGCCTCAAGCTCTTCCAGCAAATGTAAAAGCCCAAAGCACAGCACAGATCACAAAGTGGGCTCTCACTGATGCAAGAATGCAAGTCTGTTAGCTGGCTGAGGAGGGCAGCTGCCAAGCAAAGGAGACATTGGAGGGCCTTGTATCCCTCATGATCTGCCTCTTCCAGGCACTGAACAATCTTATCTGTTGAAACTCCTTTCAACGTTTTATAATTCACAGCTTTTCCCCTTTGCTTTAGCATCACATGACTTCCTTTTAAAAAAAAAATTTTCCCATGACTACATTTTCTTTGTTGCTAATGTACAATTTGCATTTTTTCACGGACAGATAGATATCCCCATGAATTGTTGTAAATTTAAAAAAAAAAAAACCTAAAGAAAAAAAAATCCATTTTCCCAGTTTCTGTCCTTACTGCAGGTGAGTGCTTCAAATCTCTTTTAGAGATTGTTTTCCTAATAGCGTTCCACCTTCAAGAAACCCCTTCTAGTGATTGGTGACCACATGCTTGTGTTAAAGAGCTTGAAATTTTGAATCTTGAAAAGAATATTTTTTGCCTAAAAATATGCAATTGTCACTTTACTTGGTGATGCACTTTACTTTTTACTGAGAGGTATTTTAGCTAAATCATGTCTAAGTCCCATTTATTTTGTATCCACTGTCTGGGGATGGGGGAAGGAAAAAAAATGCTATGCTTTGGAAATGTATAATGCTACCTTGGTGCTATATTTTACATCAAATTTCAACTAAAGTTAGGTGGGTGATGTGGCCTCTGGCCTGAATGAACACTCATTCTCCCAGTTACTGAATGGTTTACAAAATAACCATCCTCCAATTGGACTTCGTTCCGTTTAAACCTTGAACTTTGAAAGGCATAGGAAGTGTCCAGAGCTGAATTCCATCATTTATACCTATGATATGGGTATGATAAAGCAGAAAAGAGATATTAAAGCAATCAAAGCTCAGCACATAAGGACTGAAGAACCTCTCTACAAGATCTGGGATTGGCAACAGATAGACTTATCAGGAAAGATTAAAGCACAGTAGAAAGACATTAGTTAGGGGTGGCAGCAGAGTCTGTATAGTAGAACATGCCTGTAATCCCAGCACTTTGGGAGGCTAAAGCAGAAAGATTGCTTGAGGCCAGGAGTTCAAGACCAGCCTGCACAATGTGGTGAGACCTCATCACTACAAAAAACTTAAAAATTAGCCAGATGCAGTGGCACACACCTGCAGTTCTAGCTACTGAGGGGACCAAAGCAGGAGAATCACCTGAACCCAGTAGGTTGAGTAGTGAGCTACGATGATGCCACTGTTCTTTAGCCTAGGGTCTTACACTCTGTTGTCTAAAAAACAGAACAAACAAAAAACAACAAAATTATACCTGGTTAGGGATGGTTACACCATAGAACTAAGTGTGATGATTTCTTTCTCCTACATCTATACACATCCTTGCATGGATAACCAGGAAGTGAAGTCAGCAAGCATTCATTAAATATTTGTGGATGCTTTTACATACATTTTTTAATCCTCTTGACTACTATCTGATGTCATTATCCTCAAGTTTAAATCACTAAAAAGGAAAAACTGAGGCTTGAAAAGTTTAAATTACTTGCCTGAAGTCACACTGCAAAAAAAAAAAAAAAAAAGAGCTGGGGGCAGCACCTGTGGCTCAAAGGAGTAGGGCTTCGGCTCCATATTCAAGAGGTGGCGGGTTCAAACACGGCCCCAGCCAAAAACTACAAAGAAAAAAAAATTTTGATTTGAACTCCAAAGCCCACAGGAAACAAAAATTTTGATATTGCCAAATGCTACAGTCACAAAAAGCATATATATGAACTCAAAATATGCCCCTTTTTAATGGCAACTAATCATAACATGCTTGGAAGTTCCCGTAGAACATGAAATTATAATACATCTTTCAGAGATGAGTATTTTCCCCAAATTATATTTTGAAATCTCAAAACTGTACTCTTTTTAATATCTATATCAGTTATTACTTATGTCCTCTGTAAAATATTTTTGAAGGGGAGGGATGGAGCAAAATGTCAGAATAGGACTCTTCAGTGATCATAACCACCCTAAAGTATCAATTTAAACAAGAGTCTATGCACAAAAACATCTTCATAAGTGCTAAAGAAACCAGGTGAAAGGTACCAGTAACTGATTATAGAAAAATAATAAGAAAAGACACATCTAGAGGAGTAGAAAGAGTTTTACATTACTTGCATGACACTTTCCCAACCCCAGGCACCACAGTATAGGAAGAAATATCGTACACTTAGAGAAAGGAGAGCAGAATTTTGCCTTGGACCCCAAAACTGAGCCCAATACTTGTCCTGCCACAGTAAAACTCAGCACTGGGCAGGCACACACCTAAAATCCCAGACTCCACACTGGTACTCACAGACTGAGCCTTGGTGTTAGGCAGGACCCTGCTCCCTCAGGCCTGTGAGGCAGACCCCATCTCTCGCCTGTACCACCACCAGCCTTACGTCAGCATTGCCAGGATATAGACAGACCTCTGGAGCAGGAAGGCTTTAGCGGCGACAGGCTTCAAATCATATAAGGTGGGCTGACTGTTTAAAGTCTGCTCCAGACATGGCCAATCTGCAAAGACTGGAATAAGTATCTACTTTTTCAAATGCACAGATATTAATGCACAGCCACAAAGATTAAGAACAATTAGTGTAACATGGCATTACCAAAACACCAAAATAAAGCACCAGTAAAGAAATACAGAAATCTGAACTGCCTAACAAAGAATTCAAAATAACTATTTTAAGGAAGTTCAGTTAACTTCATTACAAAGAAAACCTTCAATAAAAAGAAAATAAGTAACTAGGATGAAAAATTTAATAGAGATTGAAATAATTAAAGCAAATCAAACAAAAATTCAAGAGTTAAGAAATGCAATGAACAAAATAGAAAATGCAGTAGAAAGCAGCAACAGCAGAACTGACCAAGCATAAGAAGGAATCTGGGAACTCAAAGACAGGTTATTTAAAAATATATGGTTACTGGAGAAAAATAATGAAAAATAGGGAAATCTTACAAGAGTTATAGTACAGCATCACAAACAGCAAATATTCAAGTTATGGTAGTTGAAGAAAAAGAGAAAGGGGTATAAAGTTTATTTAAAAATATAATAACAGAAAATTTTCCAACCCTGAAGGAAGATGTAAATATCTAGGTACATGAAGGATAAAGGTCTCTAATAAGATTAATCCAAACTGTCAAAAGTCAAAGACAGAGCAAGGATCCTGAAAACAGCAAGAGGAAATGCAAATAACATATAAGGGAGCTTCAATACAACTATTATCATATTTCTCAGCAGAATAGATATAGGCTAGAGAAAGTGAGGTGACCTATTCAAAGTTTTGCAGGGAAAAAAGCCAGCAAAGAATAATGTACCCAGCAAAGATATCCTTCATTAATAATGGAAAGGTGAAGATTTTCCCAGACAAAGCCGGAGGGAGTTCATCACCACCAGACCTGTCTGAAATGCTAATGGGAATTCTTTAAGCTGAAAGAAAAGGATGCTAATGAGTAACATGAAAATATATGAAAGTATAAAACTCACTGGTAAAAATAAATACACAATCAAATTCAGAATACTCATACTGTAATAGTGGTACATAAACTCTTAAAACTTTAGTATGAGATTAAAAGACAAAACAAGAATAACTACAATAATTTGTTAAGAGAGGCAATCTAGATGTATATTGTGACATCAAACTCAAAGTGTCTGTGGGGAAGCAGAGTAGCAAGTTTTTTGTAATCAGGTTGTCAGCATAAAATAATCTGTTACAACTAAATTTTAAGTTTCATGGTAATCACAAAACAAACTTATAGTAGATATACAGAAAATCAAAAAGAATTAAAACCACTAGAGAAAATCATTTCATCACAAAGGAGGACAGCATGAGAGAAAGAAAAAAAATGATCTTCAAAACAACTAGACAATAATTAGCAAAACTGACAGCAGTTAAGTCACTAATTACCTTGAGTCTCACTGGATTAATTCTACAATCAAAAGACATAGGAGTGATAAATGGATGAAAAAACAAGACCTAACTATATGCTGCCTACAAAAGACTCACTTCACCTGTAAGTACACCCATAAAGTGAAAAGAAGGAAAAATATATGTAAATGGAAACCAAAAGAGCAAGAGTGGCTATGCTTACATCAAATAAAATAAACTTTAAGTCAGAAACTGTAAAAAGAGACGAAGGCATTTATAATAAAGACGTCAATTAAGCAAGAGGATATAACAATTATAAACATATGAACCCAACATCAAAGCATCTAAATATATAAAGTAAATGTTACTAAATCTGAAGAGATAGAGTGCGGTAAAACAGTAGGAATCCTCAACATTCCACTTTCAGCAACAAACAGGTTATCTAGGTAGAATCCAGCCTGACCTGCCAAACAATGATGGCTACAACCAAAAAAAATGGCCAGGCATTGTGGCAGGCGCCTGTAGTCCCAGCTACTTGGGAGGCTGAGGCAAGAGAATTGCTTGAGCCCAGGAGTTGGAGGTTGCTATGAGCTGTGATGAGGGTGACAGCTTGAGGCTCTGTCTTAAAAAAAAAAGTCTTTCAGATTGTCATATGGAGTGTCTTTTCTGATCACAATGTATATGAAACTGAACATCAATAACAAGAGACACTTCAGAAAAGTCACAAATACAAGGAAATTAAACATGCTCTTAAACAGCCTATGGATTAGTGGAAACTTGATATTTCAATATTTCAAATGAAAAGAAAAGTTAGTTTTTTGAAAAGAAACAAAATAGACAAACTTTTTTTAGCTAAAAAAAAATGAAACCACACATAAATAAAATCAGATGAGAAAGGAGACATTACAACTGATATCACAGAAATACAAAGGATTGTAAGAGACTTATGAACAATAATCCAAGGTCAGACAATTAAGTTCATGAGCTCATTTTAGAAAAAGTGGTATATACCTCATTGCTAAATGTCACTGTGGTCACCCTTTGAGGCACTCCCCTTTAGAAGCTATGTACCAATACCAATGTCTAGTCCACCCTTCAAAGCAATTTTGGAACTCTTTTTCTAGAATGGCCATCAGAACTGGCTTTGCATGAGGTCAGGCAATTAAGTTTGCAAACTCATCCTAGATAAAGTGCTAGATACCTCATTGCTGAATATTACTATAGTCACCTTCAAGGTTGGCTTTGGCTATCTAGTAACCACAGTGATAGTCAGCAAAGAGGTATGTAGCACTTTTTCTAGGATGAGTTTGTGAACTTAATTGTCCACCCTCATCTGCTAACAAGTTGGATAACCTAGAAGAAAGGATATGTTCCTGGATATATGCAACCTACCAAAATTGAATTAAGAAACAGAAAATGTTTATTGCAGTCCAATTCATAATTGTTAGGTCATGGAAGAAGCCCAAGTGCCCATCAACTCACGAATGGATTAATAAATTGTTGTATATGTATACCATGGAGTATCATGCAGCCCTAAAGAAAGATGGAAACTTTACCTCCTTCATGTTAACTTGGATGGAACTGGAAAATGTTCTTCTCAGCAAAGTATCTCAAGAATGGAAGAAAAAGTATCCAATGTACACAGCCCTATTTTGAAACTAATTTATAGCTTTCATAGGAATGTTATAACCTAATTATAGCCTTAGAATATGGGGGGGGGAAGGGTGATTGGAGGGGTCACCTCTATGGTTTATCCTACAAGGGTACAAGTGAATCTTTCTAAAAGCAGAGTATGAATGTCTTAATAACTAAGAAAATAACATTAAGGCTACATTAACCAGTTTGATGAGAGTATTTCAAAACGTATATGAAAACACCACACTGTACCCCATGATTACATTAATGTATACAGCTATGTTTTAATAAAAAAATCTTTAAAAAAAAAAGGAAACAGAAAATGTTGAGTAAACTAAGAAAAAGAGAAAGGAAAAAAATGTGAGTAGAAACATAACTAAATCAATAAGAAAAAGTTTCCCATCAAATAAAAGCCTAGGATTTGATGGCTTCACTACTTAATTCTACCAAACACTTAAAGAACAGATGTCAGTTCTCAAAGTCTTTCAAAGAACTGAAGAGGAAAGACTACTTCCAAACTCATTTTGTAGGCCCAAATTACGCATCCTTGTCCAATACCAAAACTAGACAAGGACACTTAAATAAAAACTACAGGTTAGTTTCCCAGAAGAACGTAGATGCAAAAATCCTCAGTAAAACATAGACCCTATGTTAAAAAGATCATTCACCATGAGAATGTGGGATTCATCCCAGGGATGCAAGGATGGTTCAGTATATGCCAATCAAATGTTATATATCACACTAACAGAACGAAGAACAAAACCCAATGACCATTTCAATAAATACATAAAAAGAATTTGGCAAAATTCAACATTATTTTAGATTTAAAAACCCTCAAATTAGGAATAAAGGAATATACCTTAACATAATAAAGGCCCATATGTGATAAACCAAGACAGCTAATATCATACTCAACAAGGACAAGTTTATTCTCAAAGATCTAGATCAGCCAAAACCACCTACTCTCACCACTTCTACTCAACATTATACTGGAAGTGCAAGCCAGAATAACTAGGCAACAGAAATAAAAAATTAAATTGTCCATGTTTGCACATAATGCGCAAGACCCTAAAGACATCACTAAAAAGTTCAGTAAAGTTGCATGATGTCTTTTAAACACTGTGCTCAAAATGTACAATGTTATCTTCAATTTTTAAAAAATCAATAAATTTGTAAAGAAATGCAGCCTAAAAGATAACTCACCAAATTATATGCAGCCCCAAAGATAATGCACAAAACTAATGCACTGTGTTTGAGGGTTATATTTGGCATTTGGGTTTCCTTATTTTAAATATATCTTTTTCAAGATAGAACAGTTATTGTTACTTAAAGCATCTTCACTGTCTTCTAAAGATTTTACGTCAATTATAGCTGGCCTCGCTGGGGGATGAGAACTGCACCAATGGAATGCATTTGCATTTGCAGTTCATTCACTGCCAGATCTACTTTGGCCTTGGCTATTTCTCACTGGAGGAGGATACTCTCATTTGCCATGAGTGTTATGATGTATGTTAGCCAACAGTCATAAAGGCCAAAATAGGTCTGAACACATGGAGAGTCCTACATGCTCCAGCTGCTCTCTGAGAAGAATGATGGATTGAGGCAGAGTGGAATAGCAAAGGTGCAGATGGAGGAGCCCAGCCATTGCCAGAGCCAGAGTCAAAAATCTGCCACCATGTGCAAAATGGCATCCAATTGTGGGCTGAAGGCTTGGCGGAAAGATGAATGTTAACTTTATGATCTTCCTCTACTCCAAGAAGAACCAGGTCCTATATTGGACTACAATGCAGGTGGTCCATTCACAGGTGACCCAGTGAATGGACCACTCTCTGTGTGCTAAGATACAGGAAAATAAATGACCCTGAAGCCTGCTCATTGGCACGAGAACTAGATCATCTTATCAATCTTTATTCCCATCATAGTTTTAACTGAAAGCCAAAATATCTCACTATATTTTAATTCTAAAATGACTTCCTCCCCCCTTTTATTCCTTATGCAAATAGTCATTACCACTTACTCCATTACAGGCACTGGATATACACATTAGTATATGCCCTTGCGCTGACTTTTTTCTTTATGTGCCGTACCTCATTTGTGATTGGCATGTTGTTGGTTTGACAGTAACAATCTGGTATCACTTAATCACTTTTGACATGAGAATCTTAGGACATTTACTTATGGATTTGAGTTCCGTACCCTTTTGTGTAAGTTCTGTTTAGGCTGGTATACCTTAGAATAATTTTGTTTAAATCTGCATGTGTAAGTGAGTTTTAATGAGAATAGGTTGTGGGTGAATTTTCTTACTCTGTATCTTGCTTTTTTGCCCTGTTTTGTAAATGGTGGAAAGCCTCACTGAATGGAGAATTTCTAGAATTTGCACATCTTTTTTTCCTATAGAGCAAGAATGTCTTGGGTGTCTGAAACAGCTGAGACAAGCAATGCTTATTTCTTTTATTAAGCCTCATGTATCCGTCAATTTCTCATTTCTCTGGTTTTTTACTCATGTGTCATTGTGTGACATTTCCAAAGGAAAGGAACTTTTTCTGTTCTCTTACATGTCACTCAACACCACACTTCTGACACCAGATGTGGGGTCACCCACACACATATACACCAAGCAGTTCTCCAATGGACACCAGCTAGGTACCCTTTAATTTAATTCTGACACTAATCTATCTGGAGATAGCATCAGATCCCACAGGTTTTGGGCTCAGTCTCGTGAGACTGCCCCTACTTTCAATACCACTTGCAAGAGGTACATTGTCACCTAAACTCCTGACCCAATGGCTATAACTCGGGGTTCCTACCAATCTCCCCTCAGGGTCCATTAATTTGGTAAAAGATTCACACAACTCAGGGAAACACTTCACTAATGTTTATGAATTTATCATAAAATGTTTCAAAGGATACAGATGAATAGCCAAATGAAAGAGGTGGATAGAGCAAGGTATGTGGGAAGGAGGCACAGAAGCCCATGCCCCCTCTGGGTGCACCACCCTCCAGGTACCTCCACGTGCTCAGCATCCTGAAGATCCCTGAGCCCAGTCCTGTGGGTTATTAATGGAGACTTCATTATGTAGGCACAGCTGATTAAATCACTAGCCAGTAGGTGATTAACTCAACCTTCAGCTCCTTTTCCCTCCCCAGAGGTGGGAGGGGGTCTAAAAGTTCCAACTCACTAATCACATGTTGGTTGCCCTGGCAACCAGCCCCATCCTTAAGCTCTCCCCGAGCCCATCAAGTCACCTCATTAGAACAAAACATGCTTCAGTCACTTGGGAAATCTCAAAGGTCTTAGGAGCTCAGTCTCAGGAACTGGAGGCAGAAACCAGTATGTCTATATTCCTTATTTCCCCACTACGTATCTGTTCACTCTGTACTTCCAGTGTTAACACAATGCCAGGCACAGCGTGGCTGCTCCTCCCCGAAACTGTTGAACACTAAATAAGTAAATTTAGTGTAAAAGAGTTGGTTCCATTAAGCAGTAAAATAACAGTTCTGTGATTTCTGAAACTGTCTTCAGAGAAATTCAAGTTGGAGAGTTCTACCCACCCATAAGTAGGTCCTTCAAGGATTCAGCTTTTTATTCATTCAAGATTTTCAATGGAGCCTACTGTTTTACCCGGCTCTGTTCAAGGCACCGTACAAGGAAAGACAAAAGCTCTTCCCTCAAGGAGATCACAGACAAATGGAGAGCAACATGCAAATGATAATTCCCTTAACTGGGTAGAGATCCGTATGATGTGCTTCAGCAGTGACAGGACAGAGTCTCCATCTTTGAGGGGCCTGGAAAGGTCATGAGACAGTGACATTTTCACTGAATCAGGAAAGATAAATAATAGAAGCTATTTTTTTCTTCTTTATAGTCTGCTTAAACTCGTGTTTGAAAGCACCTTCATTAACCTGATGTGCTTAGTTCATTCAATGCTGAGCAGCTGCTGTGCACCTTACATTAGGTTCCGAGGGTACAACCAAGAGTAAGATAAACAGGATATCCCCTAATTAATAACACAGGAACATGTAATTGTGATAGGAGTTAGAAAAGAGAAATACAAGGTAAGGATATCTGCGCAATAAGTGTACCTAATCTAGACTGTAGGACCAGGGAAAGCTCCCTCAAGGAAACGCTGTTTTATTTAACCAATCATGCATGAATTTATCCCCATCTGTTCACTGAGATGAAAACAGTCGTGCAGTTTCATCATATACATTAGGGACAAACAAAGCCCTCTGGCATCTTATTTTGGCAGAGATAGGTCTTATGAGAAAAGAAAGAGGGCTGAGTTCTTGAAGCTGTGTGAATATTTTTACATGGCAGAGCATCAGTTCCTTGTTAATACCAAGGGATATTAGGTGCAAAATATTTCCGACTTGGCACAGGCATATTTATTCACCGCCTGCCGAGGTGAGACATGCTGGGCTCTTTTGCCTGTGACCTTAAACTCTCGTCAATTCCTGCCTAGTTTCCAACCCCAGTTGGGACTCGCTGGGCCCCTCTGTGCCAGTGCTGAGCCTCCCTTTTGGACTTTGTTGGCCCTCCCTGGTAGATTTCTCCATGATTCAGCCCCTGTGGCACCACATTATTCTACACATCTGCCCCATCTCTGCTGGGGCTGGTGTTGATCCCCAAGGAAGCCTTGTCACCTTTTGTTCAGTTTTAAAAAAATAAAAAGATTCTGGCTAAGATATAGTCATCATAAATTTATTGCCAGACTAAATGGAGCTACTAAAGTTTTTAAAATAGCATTCTGTCAAAATAAGCTATTTTGTGAGTGTTACAATCATCTTAGCCTGAACATTTAATGACTTCTATTTTTTGATGATTTGTTTTCTCTCCTCATTTTTATTTCCAATGCCAACGTGAACCAGCACTGTTCATTTCAAGGTCACCGCACTCAGATTTAGGATGTCTCAAGGGAAGTGCATTGTGAATCCAAGAGAACTCCAAAGGCCTTGCTGAGCTATGGGGCTGTCGGGGGCCTGGTTGCCTATGAGATAGTTCCACTCTTCTAGCCCACAGAAAATGTTCAGTGTACTTTTCTTCCTTTCTAAATAAAAAACTTTTTTTAAAGAACTAATCACATTCCAGATTCTGGGCATGTGGAAGGAAACAAAAATTAAGATATCAGAGGCTATCAACAGGAAGAACTCACTCAGGGTCTTTAGGGGTAGATGGACATTTTCCATGGGATGGGCAAGAACGAATAGAGGTCTGGATCAAGTGTTCATGGAAAAGAAGAAAGGCCCTTCTAATAAATAAAAGTGGCATATTGTCAGTATGTAATCAGCAGCAGTGCCTAGCCATGAGGTGCAGTTGGCCTTAGGGATAAAAACTGACTACAGCAAACCCAGGTTTCTTAGAAGAGCGACATCACCGTCTACCCGGGAGCCTTGGCTTTTTAGAACCTTGTAATGCAGGTAACACATAGTCTGGTTCTACAGCATCTTTGCGTGTATTCGTCTGTAGATTATGGCTTCCTTGTGGAAGACAATTCTTTTATTCATCTTGGAATCTGATGCCTCAGTCTCCCAAGTAGCTGGGACTACAGGTGCTCACCACAATGCCCAGGGATTTTTGTTGTTGTTGTATCTAGCAAAGTACTTTGTAGTAATGATACAATAGTAATAATGACAAAAACTGTTAAAGCAGTTGTCATTATTGATTTAACAACTTCAGCCTCTTATTTGGTGCAAAATATGTTCCAGGCTCTGTTCAGAGTAATTCATGTGTGCATGTGTGTATATACTACATGTAGTTGATTAAATATAAGCACTGCTATCATGATTGCACAGATAAGACAACTGAGGCACAGAAAGGCTACTTTGTCCAAAGCCTTCGCAACTAATAAGTTGCTGGGCGTGGTGGCTCACACCTATGATCTTAGTACTCTGGGAGGCTGAGGTGGGTGGATTGCCGGAGCTCGTAGGTTCAAGACCAGCCTAAACAAGAGTGAGATGTCACCTCTAAAAGAAAAATAGCCAGGTGTTGTGTTGGGCACTGGTAGTCCCAGCTACCTGGGAGGCTGAGGCGAGAGACTTGCTTGAGCCCAAGAGTTTGAGGCTGTTTTGAGCTGTAATGCCATGGCACTCTACTGGGCACCATAGTGAGACTCTACCTCAAAAAATAAAAACAAAAACAAAACAACCACCACCACCAAAAAAACCAGTCTCACTCTGTCTAAAAAAATAAAAACAAAAACAAAAAACAACAAAGCAGAGTCTCACTATGTTGCCCTTGGTAGAGTGCCATGGCATCATAACTCACAGCAACCTCAAACTCTTGGGCTTAAGCAGTTCTCTTGCCTCAGTCTCCCAAGCAGCTGGGACTACAGGCGCCCACCACAATGCCCAGCTATTTTTTTTGTAGTTGTTGTTGCAGTTGTCATTGTTGTTTAGCAGGCCCAGGCCGGGTTTGAACCCACCTGCTGGCACCCCACCCACTGAACTATAGGAGCTGAGCCAGAAGTGTGGACTTTGAAACCCAGTCGACCTATACACTAATCTCAGTGCCCCCATGTGCCAACTGTTTGCAAAGGGTAAATTAAACTTGCTGGGCTTTCATTCCTCACCAGTAAAGCAAGGATAATTGTACCTACAGTGGGAAATCTTATGCTAAAGTGCTTGATGCCCAGTACTCAGAAGATGAGAATAATTAACTTTTTATTCTTCATTGATGTGTCTCAGTCTTCAGTTGTGGCAGCATCAGACTTGGTAAAAATTTGCCTCATGCTAGTTCCTTGTTGAAAATGGGAATACATTGTGCTACAAAAGTAATAAAGAAATATAAGCTATGGTCCCCCTGCCATGAGGGAGCTTCCAGTCTCCTAAGGGTGTTAGGATTTAAATGGACATATACATTCAAGATAAAAGGAGAGAGGTGCAAATGAAAAGAAGGGCCAGTCAACCAGCTCAGAGCAGGAGAAGTATCTCTCATGAGGCAAACGTGATCAAATAAGGAATCATATTGTAAGTAATGGTATTGCCACACGAGGAAGTGATGCAATGAATCCTCAATGTTGTAGATAGATTCTTAGAAAACACATCTTAAGTGAAACGAACAAAACCAGTTTTACTATACGCTAACTGATATAAACAAGACGTAAGTTCCTATAGCATACAGTATGTCATTTCACTTAAAGTCTGTTTTCAAGAACATATCAACCAAGTTAAATGAGGTATCACTGCAACTTCTTATGTGTGTGCACAATGCCTTCTTGGGTGTGTTGTCTGTCTGAATCATTCCTCCTCATTGCAACTCACACACCAAATTAAAGAAAAATTCAATCCCAGCATTATTCTTGTCATTATTTCTATTACAATTATGTCAAGTTGTGTTTATATGGCCTTAGGATTTAGTATTGTAGACTTAACTCTACCTGAGATGATCAATTGTGGCTTTCTCTAGTTCTTTTAAGGTAATGAATGCAAACTATTATCTAATTCTTTATCTCACCAACCTGATAGCATTTAAAAGGATTGTGGATCTTCAAAAGTTATTAAAGAAAACAAAACTGCTAGTCCTTCTCAAACAGCTCCCCAACTTGAAATTTCTTAACATTCTTTCCCTAGATTTTTATTGGTGAGATATCCATGTATTTCATAAAATCAACAAGAGAATCCCTGATTGCTCAGGAGAAAACAATTCTGACCGGAGAATGCTGTTACCTGAACCCCTTACTCCGAAGGATCATAAGATTCACAGGTGAGTACAAGAGCATGCTGAACTAAGCCTCACGTGATGGTAAAACTTACTAAATATGAACACGCTTGACAAAATAAACTACCAAACTATCAACTTGAAAAGCAAGGGCTGCTTTGGAGATTTTCCAGAAAATGTAGACACTGAGCCCGATCCTAGGATCAAATCAAATTTTTGACCCTTGAAGTAGTGCTCACTAAATTGTCTTGTGAATGCCACTACATTGCATTTATCTCAGATTCCCCTTGGACATATGTTTGCATATTGATTACGTAATGCTGTATACCTTGATATGAAGCAAGCAAAGAAAGGTGGGGATAGCCATAAAATGAATTTAGAAACTATCACGTTTCCTGACAGATTTCCCATCCAGTAATTTTGTTATGCTGGGAACTTACCAAGAGTAAGAAATCTCATCCACCAAGCTTTTTGAACGTAATGACTTTCCAGAGTTTTAAAGCAAATTAGTGGTCATAACAAGAGATAATGAGAGCATGGTGTATATCCCTCTACAACTTCCACAAAAACTCTTGAGGGGCTATGGGTAAAGTTTACAGATATGGGCACGGATGTGTGTGGGTACAGGGAGGAATACAGATCTCACAGACTTCCTATGCAAGTAGATGGTAACTATTGCAGTGTCCAAGTAAGATCCTGTAAATACCTGCTGACCAGATTTTCATGGGAGCCATGATAAAACTCCCAAAGTGTGAAATGGTTGATATTAAAATAAGCCATGGTACCACTCAGAACACACAGAACTGACAACTGAGAAAGTGGGGGGAGGACAAACATCATGCTCTTCACAACTCTCTTGGTAATCCTCAATCGTTTTTTCCCCTATTGTAGGAAAGGGTTAAATTTCCTCAAGTAATAAGTAGATGAACACATCAAAATCAAATATGCAATAATGTCATCAAAATCAAATATGTAATAATTTCTGATTGGAGTGGGAATGAGGGAAGTAGTACAGTGGCAAGCTTAACAAAATCTAAATTGAAAGAAGCAACCCTTAACATCAAAATAGGCTCAGGTGTTCACTGATGGTGTCTGCAGATTGTGGAAGTCTGCAGTTGACTTATCACGTAGGCCCTGGTCAACATGGCTGTGGTCTAGTTCACTCATCCCACACAACAGTTCCTTTCAAAGATGTCTAGAGTGGCAAGATGACAAAGAATCAAAGGACAAGAGAAGGAGAGAGAACATTATACAAAATGCCGAGCTAGACATTTTATAGACGTTGTTTCATCTGCCCAACACTTGCAAGGTATTTTATTCTCCTAATCGTATATATGAAGACTCTAGTAGAAAATGGGATAAAGTACCTTTTCCCTGAGTAGTGTGTGTATGTACGTGCATGCACTCGTGTACCTAATTTGATTCAGAGAAGATCTGAGTGTCTGCTTGGCTTTTTGCACATGTAATTAAAGCTTGTTATTCAAAGAGAATTATTACAATTAAATGGAATATCTTTAAATGTCACGGTTTTTCCTTGGCAAAGACAAATTCATACTTATTAGTACCCACTCCAACTGGGACAGGGTCCAAAAAATAAAAGAATGACAGAAAAGCATCTGTCATTTATAGAGATTCCTGTGGATCGGCACAGCAAGTCTTTATCAAGGGCTGTCAGAAGACCCTTACCAACCAGGAATGGACCCTCCAGATTGCCTGTGTTGGTGCCTGAAATTCCCACTGGAGACATTACATGAGGCATGGTTTCAGGTTTTATGGTTTCAAGCAGAAATTTGTCACCTTGAAGGAGTATCAAACTCCCACATTCATAATCAATGAAACATTAGTCCATGTGGATCTATCATAACAAGCTAATGGAGAGCTGGATCCTGGGAGCATAAGTTCAAGTAGCATGTGATGTTGTTTGGAAGGAAGGGATGCTAGCCAAAGGTAATGTGTAAAACTTGGAGAATTAGAGGAAACAGCATTGGAAGGCAGAGAGGATTGCTGGGTAAGAAAGCACTTGCTGTGTGCTTTCCTTCTTTGCTATATGACAGTAGGATTTGCAAGTTGTTCAAGTCGAAAACCTAGGTGCAGTGGCTCACTCCTGTTAATCCCAGCACTCTGGGAGACTAAGGTGGGTGGATCTCTTGAGCTCAGGAACTTGCCTGAGCAAGAACAAGACCCTATCTCTACTAAAATAGAAAAATTAGCCAGGCGCAGTGGCATGTAGCTGGAGTCCCAGCTACTCAGGAGGATGAGGCAAAAAAGGGTCGCTTGAGCACAGGCATTTGAGGTTGCTGTGAGCTAGGACGCCATCCCTGGCACTCTAGCCTGGGGCAGCAGAATGAAACTGTCTTAAAAAAAAGAGAGAGAGAGAGAGAGAGAAAAGAAAAGAAAACCTAGGGGACATTCTAAGCCATCTGGGGACTTGTTAGAAATGCTAATTCTTATGCCTCATCCCATACCTACTGAATCATAAAATATGGGGCTCTCACCAGATAGCCTGTGTTTTAACAAGTCATCCGGGTGATTCCAATGCATACTAAAGGTTGAGAACCACTGGTGTAGAAAAAAATTTTTACCCTTTAAGTGGGCCTCCCTCTATCTTGCCTTGCAACTTTGTTTCTTTCACCCCAGCCCCACAAAAATACCTTCTATTGATCATTTTGCATTAAGACCATTGATCTTAAATATGAAGAATTGTTTCTCTGCTTAAAACCCTTCAATGTATTTTCAGTGTTCTTAACTTAGCCTACAGAGGATTTCATGCATGTCCCCAGCCTCATCCCAAGCCATTCCCACAGGAGGACCTCTTCTCCCACCAGGCGAAACAGCTTAACAGGCCCTCCAAAGGACGGTGTGATGCCTTGCCTTGGAGCCTGTTCACAGGCTGCTCTTTCTGCCCGGAAGATTCCATCACGATCCCCTCACTTTAAAAGCTGGCCGAGTCCTACTCATCCTTCAGGATGATATTTAAACATTACCTTTTACCAATCCGGACAGTAGAACCTCCATAGCAGACCACCTCCTTACGTTGACCAAATTTTCATAGACTAGACATGCACCACATATACTCCAATGAAAGGTCCTTATGTTGACCACCTCCATGTGTTGGCCAGTCTGTCACAGTCCCTGGAGTGGTCAACACACAGAGGTTCAATTCTAGTCGTGCCTTGTCTTTTAGGCCCCCACCCCTAAGCGCCTAAGTCTGTTATAGGCACTAATTATAATTAAATCAGTTATTTCTATTCATTTGTACTCTCTTAAAGAACAAGGACTATATCTTTCTCGGTCCATATTAACAGCATCTTACAGAATGCCTGGCACACAGGTTTTCGATAAATGTGGGTTGCTGGGGAGATGAACACAGCAAAGATAAACTTTTGTTAAATCACAGATTGCCTAAAACTAGTTTCATAAATGCTGATCCTTAAATATTCATTTGCCTCCTGTTTAATTAACTTTATTACCACTCTTCAGCTTAGTTCTAGGAAATTAAATTGCATAAATAAGAAAATGTCTAAGAGGAAGCTGGAGAAGTCCGTTCTGACTTTTCATGTAGGAGGGTTGGAGGTGGAGGGGTGAGGGCCGTGTTTATCTTGAGGAGGGTAACTTATCCTTTCTGAGTGTGCATGAATTAATTTCTCTCTCAAGAAGAAAATGAACTACTTAGCATAAAGACCTTTTAAATGAAGTGTTTCCTTTGGAAAAATTAGGGTAAACTAAGGTAGTAATCAAAATGTACTAGCAGTGTTAAAGAGCTTAAGAGTCTTTTTTTTTTTTTTCTAGCCCAGAAACCAGCAAAATACATACTATGTAATTGACTTTGGAAAATAACAACTGTTTCAGCTAGCCATTCTAATTAAGCTGAAATTGTATGACTTTTCTTTTAGTTTATGTAATTATTCTAGAATCCATTACAAATAGTATTTCTCAGCAAATATCATCAGCTTCACATTATAGAAAGGGCCAATGAATTCAAGACTTTGTACTTTCAAGGATGAGAAAAAGCTTGGGATTCTAATATATTGCTAGTGAAAATAAGTTAATATAACCTTTCTGTATGGCAGTTTGACAATGTATTTCAATTGCCTTTTTTAAAAAAGTATACTTTTTGCCTGAAATTCCACTTAAATAATCTAAGGAAAGATCAGAAAAATGTATATTTTATGGATTAAAATTGTTTTATCATAATATACATGAGAAATATCTAGTAGTCTTTTAAAAAATAATACTGCCACCATAGTTGTAACCTCAGACAGTGATATTCTTAAGAATTTTTAATGGAGAATATTCGTGATTTGTTATAAGTCAGAACACTATGAGTTTACATTTCTAAATTAGAAAATACATTATATAAGAATGTGTATATGCGACCCATAGAAAAGAGACCTGAAGGACATACACTAAAAGTTCACTATTGTTATTTCTGATTTGTAGGCCAGGAAGCAAAGAATTCATTTTTGCTTTCTAGCATATAATTTTTTTAAATTATAAATGTATAATTTTAAAAATCAGAAAGAGAGCTAATTTTTTAAAAAGGTAGCTGGCAGTACAGAAGCTATGCAAGAGCGTGGCCCAGATCTCTAACACGAGCTGAAATGACACCGTGGTTTTCTAATTCTTTGTCTTCTCCAGTCTATGTGGCACAGACTTGAAGCTGCCCCATGGATCCAAAGTAAGTTTTAAATGAGAAAGTAGCAGGAATAGTGAAGTCAAAGAGGAAATGTTTGAATGAAATCATCTGCTCCTTTAGCAAAGGCCAATTGTGTTGACCTTGACAGAGGGACGGAATTCCTCTGATTCTCACACAAATCCAGCAGTAAGTTTTTTCCCAAAGTACTCGTTATCAGAAGGATGCCTGGCCTCCTAAATTTTAAATAGAACCCTCCAAAGGTAAACTCCTCTCCCCATTTCTAAACTGTTGTATAGGTTTCTTAAGTTGTGTTTACATGACTTAGCAAGGAAAGGAAGGGACCAGCCTAACAAATTGGACTAACATTTTATAAATGTAGTCAAATTAGTCACACGTATTTCGATTTCTCCGTGTCCTCATTTCTTTCCTCTCCATTCCTTTCCCTTCATAAACCATTTCTTTTGGTTCTGCATGACATGGCAACAATGTTTACATTTAAATTATCAGGAGAGATAACCCCATGTTTCTTTTTCAGCAGCAAAGTCTATTCTCAGGAAGTCACATTTTCCCCGAAATTTATGAAGTTCAGCTAAATTCAATTTTTAAAGATACCTGAGTCAATATATTCTTATATTAGATAGTAACTTTTGATTTAATATTAAAAGTAATGAATAGAAAAGCATTAGAATTTGATGAAGGTTTTTGGTTTGTTTGCTGTTAATTTGAAGGAAAATCAAATTAACTTCTCTTCCCAAATAGCTACTTTCCTCTGAGTTAATGAAAAAAACTAATCCAAATATGCCAAAATTAAACTATTAGCACCTAAAATATCCTTCATCCAGAAGCTATTCATTATAGTCTTTTCATTTGGGGATTGCATAGTTGTTCCATTATTACATCTAATAAAAATTTAATTAAATACCAACCAAGTCTTCTGTTATTGAGGACAGGTCCAAGGAATTAGGTAGCACTGGACAGAATAAAAACTGTCAGGGTAAACAGCTAATTCACATAACCCTAATTAATTGCCATAAATTAAGTATGATCTAAATGAAGCATGAATATTTTAAATGCCATTTCAAAGGTCATAATGTTTTATGATTGTAAGAATTGGTACCCTGAGACAAGCTTAATGTCAGCCTTTGAGAACTAGAAAATCCTTCTCAGTTTTGAAAGTCATCTAAATGTATTTTATCTTAAAAGAGACACTTTTTGATTTAGTTCATCTGGACTCACATTCAGTATTTATAATTAGCATATAGGCTTGGGGCGGGGCTGGGGGTGCTGGTCATGTTCTTTCAGTCTTCAACAAGTGACGTACAGAATGCCTACTTCAGGCTCTGCACTGATGAAAGTGTTGAGGACATTAGTACACCAAATAGAAATGTGTCTTCATTGAGTTTCTATTCTAATGGAGGAAACCAGACATTAAATAATTATACTATTACAAGGTCAGTGCTATGGAGAAAAATAACTAAGGAAAGAAAATAGGGACTTTATAGGGGCAGATAACACAATTTTAAATGGAGAGGGGAGGCTGTTATACAGTGAGAACTGAGTTGACAGGGACAATGCCAGGGAACCAGGTGCCCAGGGAGTGTATGATGGCTGAGGGAGTTCGACCTGTCCAGGCCGCCTAGAAGTAAGTCACGGTGTCCAGGCACCCTACTTTGTTTCTGAACCAGACCATGAAAGTATCAAGACCAAGGCCTGTGTGCATTGTAGAAAGTTCAGTAAGGCTGGGCATGGTTAGTCATGCCTATAATCCCAGCACTCTGGACGCTGACACGGGCAGATTGCTTGAGCTCAGGAGTGATTGCCTGAGCAAGAGTGAAGAGTGAGACCCTGTCTCTAAAAATAGCCGGGTGCTGTGGCGGGCTCCTGTAGTCTCAGCTACTTGGGAGACTGAGGCTCACTTGAACCTAAGACTTAGGTTGCTGTGAACTGTGATGCCACAACATTCTACTGAGGGTGACAAAGGGAGATTGTCTCAAAAAAAAAAAAAAAAAAAGTTCAGTAGCACCCAGTCCTACACTAGTGACAATCAAAAATGTCTCCAAACTGCAAAATGTCCTCTGGGGGCAGGATCACCCTTGGTTGATAACTCCTAAGAAAACAAGTATATTCCAAAGCCATTTTAAACTCAGGAATATTTTTGCTAAACAAGATGTTACATAACAAATAGGCCCAGTAAGGCACAAAAATGCTCTCTAACATCTGAAATGACTCCCAACAGAAAAGAGAGCTTTCAAAGCTTTCCGTTATTTAAAAAGAGTCTTTTGAAACAATTTAAATTCTGACATTAGAACATAAAAGTGATTAGGGAAAACGTCAGGCAGAGGGCCACAACACCATGTCAGCATCTGGAAATCAGCACAGCTGGCAGCTGCCTCCGTGGGCTGGATGCTGGCCTCGTGGTAGAAATGGGGGTGGATTCAGATTAGCTTCATTGTTAGAAATGTGATGTGTAATCACAAACCACTGAATTTGAGGGCTTCTAGAAACCCTCTGAGAACCCAGGCTTTGTATTCCCGTCTTTAGATTCCTTGGTAGCTACGTTTCTTTCCCCACATGTACTCTGTATCCAGGGCATACTTGATAGATTTATCTGCATCCTCATCCTCGGTTATATTCTATTTTAAAGTTACCATTGTCTCTGGCAAACTTTCAGGATTTTCCATCTCTGTCGATTGGTATTTGGATCCACACCTTCTAGAGCAGCAGTTCTCAACCTGTGGGTTGTGACCCCTTTGGGAGTCGAGTGACCCTTTCACAGGGGTCACCTAAAACCATCACATACACCCCGTACAAATACAGGAGTATGAAAATAAATTAGTGGTTGGGGGTCACTGCAACATGAGGAACTGTATTAAAGGGTCACGGCATAAGGAAGGTTGAGAGAACTGCCGTTCTCGAGAGACTGAGAAGATACTATTTGGAGGCCAGCTGGTAAGAGAGGTGGCCTGTGACGGCTAAAAGCACCAAGGAACTGCCCTGTGACAGGAGGAGTAAAGACGAGAACTCCTGTTGTCAGACGCCGTGCGATTTTATGCCTCGTTCTGTCAATCCCTCATAGTTACTCTCTGAAGAACTGATGTATTCAGTTTTGTCAGAAGCTTCCTTTTGAAGCATATGTTGAATATATATGGATCGATTTTTCACCCATTTTATTTGCCTCATACTAGAAAAAGGGTGAGATTCACTGCCAAAGTGATGGGGAAAGTGCCTTAGTAGATGATGATATACCATAGCTATTCCATCATGTGAGTGTTGAAAAATGATTGATTACAAAATTAAGGAATGCTTGTTCTGTTGTGGCAGGTGCAATACCTCTCAGACTCATACCATCCATTCTTGCCGCTCTTGGTGCGTTGCACATGTGTGTATTGCCAAGCATAAGCTGAAGTGTTTTCAGGGCCTACAGCTTACCCATACATACTTTTAAATACTTGGAAAAAAAATAAGCTTAGAGGATTATGATTGAGAGCATAGATTCTGGAGCCATACCATTTAGTTTCTGAGCCAAGTTCCTCTACTAACTGGCTGTGTGACCTTAGTCAAGTTAATTGACCTCTCAGTATCACAATTTTCTTATCTGTGAAATATAAAGAGTACCGTCCACCACATAGAGTTGTGGTGAGCAGTAGGGGACTAATATTACAAAGCGCTTAAAACACTACCTAGTATCTACTGAGCACAGTGTACATGTATTAGCTTCAATTATGTTTGTTATGATTGTTCTCACCTAATATCTATGGCAGTGATATTCAGACATCTCATCAGCTCAGCACATCCTTATACGGAAATAGGATTAACATGGTAACTATGAGTAAATTTTCTTAAGAAACTTCCAGTTTTGGCCGTGCCTGTAGCTCAGTGGGTAGGCTGCCAGCCACATACATGGAAGCTGGCGGGTTCAAATCTGACCCAGGCCAGCTAAAGCAACAATGACAACTGCAACAGAAAAAAAGCTGGGTGTTGTGGTGGGCACCTGTAGTCCCATCTACTTGGGAGGCTGAAGCAAGGAATCACTTAAGCCCAAGAGTTTGAGGTTACTGTGAGCTGTGATGCCACAGCACTCTACCCAGGGTAACAGCTTGAGACTGTGTCTTAAAAAAAAGAAAGAAAGAAAGAAAGAAACTTCCAGTTTGAATAAAGAAGGTTAAGGAGAAAACATTTGGCCATTTCTTTTTTACCTAAAGAAATAGTATTTCCTAGGCCTGGCACAGTATCTCACACCTATCATCTTAGCACTGTAGGAGGCTGAGGTAAGAGGATTGCTTGAGTCCAGGAGCTTGAACACAGACTGGGCAACATAGCCAGACCTCACATCTCCACAAAAAATAAAATGAAAAAAATTAGCAAGGTGAGATAGATAGCTCATGCCTATAGTCCCAGCTATGTAAATGGCTGAGGCAAGAGGATCCCTTGAGCTCAGGAGCTTGAGGTTGTAGTGAGCTGTGATGATGCCACTGCACTCTAGCCCCAGTGATAAAGCAAGATATCTCAAAAACATACCCACCAAAAAGTTATTTCCCAAAAAAATGGGCTTCATAGTTGAATTACGGTCACATTGGGAACAGCTGAGTTGCTATTACCATTGAGGTTTTCCACTGGGGGGATCTTGATGTGGCTAAAGGAGCTGGGGATTTATTTCACTGGGGATTTAATGAAAGATGTGATCTAGAATTGAGAGCTAACAGTTCAATCAGAATTCAACAGCTAGTAGAGTTGGAAGAAACTAAGCATAAGAATTCCTGAAGTGTTTCCTTTCCTCCTCTGAAAACAGCTCTGGAGAACCCAGGCCATCTGCTCGCACACATCTGTGTGGGATGGGGTTTCCTATCTTTTTTTTTTTTTTTTAACAACTAAAACAGATCAGAAACTGATTTGAGAGCAAGTTTCCTTGTTTTCCTGTTTCCTGAGCACCATGGTACAAAAGATACCTCTGTAAGAGCCACAAAGCTGGTTAAACTTGGAAACAAGGAAATGTGCAAGCTTTCCCAGTTGCACAACGTCCACCTCTTTGATTCTCTTTCACGGCAACATTTTACTGCACAGAAACAAAAGAACAGTCCCGTCAATTATTGATAAGAGGTTGAGAGCAAATGTTGAGAGAGGAGCATGGGGCAGAGTTGCTGAGCCCTCCCAGGTGGGAACATCCCTCCCCTTCCTAGAGCGTAGCAACTAACCAAACCTAGATAACTTCATCATTTCCTTTTTTAAAGTATGCTGTGCTAGTTTCCCCACATAAAAATGTGTATGATCCATGCTTTTATGTGCCCATGGGATAAATTTAAACTGAAAACCATTGCAACTTCCCAGAATCAGAAATAGAGCCATTTCTAGCATGTGTGTGAACAAGTAAAACCATATCTCCATCCGTCCTCAAGTTCATCATGACTTCACTTCCATGTGCTCAACAAATGTCTCCAATAAGAAGGGTTTCCTGCAGATAGCATAGATTTTCATGCTGTAAGATTTTTTTTCATTCTTACTGGAATGTTTTGATTTCCAGGTTATAAGTTTCCCAATTCATGAGACACTTATAATGTCTCCATTTTCAATTATCCTATTTTCTAGGATAGAAATTTATAAAAAGAGACATGATCCTTGCAGCTTACATGCTAAACGGTTTGACAGCCCTACAGTCCATAGAATCAGGGATGTGAAACATCAACATAGATGGGAAATATGGGCTGAGTATAGGGCTCACGCTTATAATCCTAGCACTTTGGAAGGCTAAGTCAAGAGTCTAGGAGTTCAAGACCAGCCTGAGAAACAGAGCAAGACTATGTCACTACAAAAAATAGAAAAAGTGGCCAGATGTAGCTGGGACTGCAGGCACACAGCACCACTCAGTAGGCTAAGGCAGGAGGATCATGAGCCCAGAAATCTGAGCTTACAGGGAGCTACGATGACAACACTGCCCTCTATCTGGGGCAATAGAATAAGACCCTTTCTCAAAAAATAAATAAACAAAAATAAATAAATTTAAAAAGAAAATATGACCAAATTCCTATGCTCTTTTATCTTCTATTAATCTTCTCTATAGTTTCCTTAGCAATTTGTTGATTCCATAAATATCTACCAGGTACCAAAAAATATATACATGCCTTTTAAGAGATGTTGTCTATGTATAAGTTATCAAAGTTGAATTGAATTATGGTAGCAATGTTTAGTGTGATGTTGGCTCAAAAGATTGCATTAATCAAATGAATGCTAGCATCACCATGCCACAGGCAGGGCAGTCAAAGAAAACGGGGGAAGCATGGTTGTTTGGGGAGCATGAAACCATTTGGAAGTGGTATTTGAAATTTAAGAACATCGTAGAGCTACAAGGACAATGGTGGCACACGTTTGCAACAGAACCTCCAACACACCTAACAATGGCATGCATTTGTGAGAAGTTTAAGATGCCTGGTGCTGTGAGCGACGTGTACAAGGGGTAGGATAAAGAGGTGCCACTGAATTTCCCCCCACTTTCTCCTTACCACCCCTTGACTTCTAGCCATGGGGGACCTTAAAGCTTAAAGGATGTGGTGTATCATAGAAAACTGGCTACATGGGTGGTACTTTGGGAGGAAGTGAAGTGGCACACACAGCGATACAGGTGGACACTGGACCTACCTTGCTCAAGCAGTAGTTCTCCACCATAACGGGAAGTGTCTGGACGCTGATGGTAATGACTTTGAGCACCTCTTGTAGTCGCAGGAGTCAAACGTGACTTGTGTTCATCTTTTGTTGCTGGTATACATTGAATATTACAATTTTGATACAGAATTTTCCTTTCTGAAAAATGTGTATACATTTTTTGGCACCCTCTATATTAAAAGTTCACTGTGTGCCAAGTTTGATACTAGGTGCTGAGAATACAATAATAAACAAGAATAAGTTCCTGCTCTTATAAAGCTTGTATATTCTACAACTTTAATGCACGAGATGGACATTATTGAATAATTTACACAAATATAAGGTTGCTGCTGAAACGAGTATGAAAGAAGGGAACCAGACTAGTTGAAAATTGTACAGTACCATTTTCCAAGGCTCCATGTGCTATGTGATTGTTTATTTCTCCCCATTCACTCTTGCGTGGAGCAGGCAAGATCTGTGCACACTCAGTCTTCACCAACACACAAAAGTGGGACTCTCGACCCACTCTTCAGAGCTCCAGCTTGAGAGCAGATGTGCACAGCCCCAGTTAGCAGGCTTCCTGCTAAGCTCCTCAGCTCCATGGACCTGGCATCTCCCCCCGTCCTCACTGCTTGGTTCACTGGTACTCTGCGGAGAGAGCGCACACAGCGCTGTGGTCTCCAGCATGCACTATGCAGAGCGCGCAGGTCCCATCCTCCGGGAATGCAGTGTGCCTATCCCTGTGCCTCTGCCACCTCCTGCCTAGTCCTAGTCAGGGAGTGTGTCTCTAACCTCACTGCTTCTCCCTGTAGGTTGGCATCTGTCCTAACTCTCAGTGTCATCGATTTCCTTCCTTTTTCACTGTTGAGTGGCCAGTCCAGAGTTAATACATCAGAGGCTGTCAGCAGAGTGCCATTTTAACTGGAAAATTACACATTTATAATTTAGTATAGAACATCTGGCCTTCAGTTTGGAGGCTCTACCTAAAGTCACAGGCATTTGGGGCTTCAAAGGAACCTGGGGCTGGGCATGATAGTTCACACCTGTGAGGTAGAAGAATCCGTTTGAGGCCAGGAGTCTGAGACCCCATCTCTACAAAAAATAAGAAAAAGTAGCCAGGCATGGTGGTGCATGCCTGTAGTCCCAGCTATGCAGGAGGCTGGGGCAGGAGGATCACTTGGGCCCAGGAGTTGGAGGCTACAGTGAGTTATGGCTGCATCCCTGTATTCCATCCTTGGTGACAGAGACAGTCTCTCAAGAAAAATAAAAGGAATTAGAATTGGTCCTTCATCAGCCTCTGGTAATGATTGCTCTCCTGTCTGAGGGTCGGCTTCCTGCTGAAGGTCTGCTGGGTAGACAGAAACAGAGTCCTCCTCAACACTGAGCAGCCTGCTGAGACAGAGTTGACCACGGTCTGAAAGTCTCCTGGAATGAGCTCTGTTACTGTCTCCTGGGGCTGTGAAGAGCCTCATGGGGCCGTTTCCTGGTTATGTCACTGCTTCTGCTGCATCCTTAGTGGAGTGGAAGGGCTGAGCCCTGCATGGATTCCGTAACAAAAACCAGGTCACAGAGTCTTACTCCATGTCCTAGAACACTAGTGATCACAGATCCTAATGTTTCCAATGATGTGCCATCGGAGATCAGATAAGGCTCCAGTGAAACCCTGAAGGGGAAAGTGAGGGACTTAATTCGTTTAGGCCCCAAGGAGGTGGCAAGCTTAGGTTTCCTTAGAGGTTCATGTTGCTGTGACACGGATCCGGGAATTGGACATCATCCGTGGATGCCAGGCGTCTCTCTCTCTCTCTCTCTCCTACTTCCAAGCTTCTTCCCAACCAATTTGACCCTCCCTCAGCCAGGGGTGATGTAGTCACCATGTCACCTTATCTTTCTGGTGCCACGCTGGATATGAAACTTCTCTAAGAGGTTTGCAGGGTTCCCAAGCTATACCCTGAGGGGCACAAGATGCCCATATCTACATTCCCCAAGATCACCCTGAAGATTCGTGTCACCCTGCCCCTAAAGTGTGATGCCGGCACGAGGCAGGGAGCACAGAGGTGCCCTTCATTCCTCTAGCCAGAGCAGGCAGCCTCCTATCTCCTCCTTGTCTGCGTCTGCATCTGCACCCGCCCCGCTCTCTGGTGATTTTAGAAACTCAGTTGTCTCGTGCCCCAGGGCTAGGCAATAGCTCTTCATCTTCCAAATTTAGCCTTTCCAGAATTCTGAACAAAGTGACATTAATAACAAGTGTCTCCAGCACATAGCTGTGGCCAATCAAAGTGCTGTACTTTTAGACTTTTGTGTCTGTTGCAAGTTTGAAAATGCATTCAGAAATACAATCACACCCCCAAAAGCAAGGAACGTCACTGATGGAGTAGACACGTAAGACATTAAACCAGCCAGGAGGGTCGGGGAGGGCAAGGGTTACCGGAGGGAAAAGTGACTTAACTTCAAAACCATGATCTCACTGGAATTCTAGACACCAAGCTAGGATACACAGACATTTTTTCAAACACACCTTGTAATACAGGAGACGATAAATGGTGCTTTGCCCAGACTCTAAAGGACAAAAGTAGCTGTTTTCAGCTTTCTGACACTTATAAAAATACTCACAAGAAGCTCAGGGTTAAATAGGAGGGATGACTTGAGTTTCTATACAACAGCCTTGAGTGATCTGACATTGTCTCACCCATGGCAAGTTCCACCACCCTTTCTTGGTGGGGTGTGCACTGGGCAGGTGGACTCCCCAGGCCAACATGGTGCCCTTCAGAAGCAAGATCAAATACACCAAATGAAGTGTTGGAAAGCAGACTCTGGTTAAGCATCGGGGGAAGGGGACATAATCCAGATGAGGCCAAGAGAAGAGGAAAAAGTAACTTTCAGCACCAACTCAGGGCACAGAGGAGAGCCGAGTGTCCCAGGATCACACAGGG
>NW_003852409.1:5691476-5740704 GCF_000181295.1 Otolemur garnettii
ACAGAGGAAAGCCTACAGTCCCAGGATCACTGTGACCACAGGGCTGACACTCCAGACCCAGACCCAAAGAGCCTAGAAATCCTCTGTCTCATGCAGAGCAAACCTGCCCTAATTGGAAACAACTTCTGACAAAAGGCTAGAAGAAAATGCTGTCACATTTCCTTTTTCAAATCATAAATTACCCTGGTTTCCTGGAAAAGTATGTCTGGACAGACGTATTGCCCCTGGAAAGAGCCAGAGGACTGGTCTTTGAGAATGTTAAAGATGTAAACAAATTTCTAACCACTCAGTGTTCCCGAACCTGGGGATACAAACTGCCAGGAATGATCGATGAACTCCTCCTCTCGGAGGTCACACCCTGTGAGTGTCAGCCAGCTGACGCTATTAAAAGAGCCCATTCTCATTGTGATAAAACACGTTTTGGCAACGCCATGAAAGGGGAAATTGTAGCTATCAATACAGATCAAAATGTAAACCGGATGAAGGGTTTCATCAGCCAAACTTGTCTTTGCTTCTCCTGTAATAGATTAACTTTGGGGTGTTAAAACCAGCACAATTTGCAGGCTCAGGATATTGAATATGAAAATAAAAATTGAGTAGCTATTTTATTGAACCAACAGCAGACCCTTGACATTTCCAAGGGTTAACACTGCCTCTCACACTTGCCGGCCTCTTCTTGAGTGGCATTTGAGATGTCCTCTTCATCCTTTCAAGTGACTTGTAGTACCTTAGCTCTCTATGGCCTCTCTCAATGTATTTAACAGATAATGCATAGATGTAATATACAGGCTTTGAGATTCACAGCAATGCTCCTTGCAAGGAATTCTCTTTATCTGTGTCCAAGCTTGTTGGAGCTAATCCTATGGTATTTACCAGAGAACAGATAAAAGCCAGGCAGTCCAGCCTACCTCCAGGGTTCTCAGCCCAACAGCAGGGAAAGGCAGAATGATGCCCCACCCTGCCACCCCCACCAAAAGATGGCCACGTCCCTAGAAATTGTGAATGTTCCCTTACACGACAAAAGGGAATTGTAGGTGAGATTAAAGATCCTGAGGTAGGCGGATTATCCAGATGGATCAAATGTAATCACCAGGGGCCTTATAAGAGACAGGCAGGAGGGGCAGAGTCGGGAGACTGACAGCGGAAGCAGGAATCACAGTGATGGGAATTGCTGGAAGGGCCATAAAACAAGGAAGGAAGATGATGCCTCTACAGAAGACAGGAAAGGGAAGGGATTGCAGGAGCACAGCCCGCCAACACGGAGCTCAGTCCCGTGAAACCCATTTTAGATTTCTGACTTCTAGAACCTATCTGTGTTGATTTAAGCCCCTCAGTTTCTGGCAATTTATTATAACAGCAATAGGAAACTCATACAGTCAACCGTGTCCACCTTCAACACCTTTCCCTTATTCTCATTTCCTGTTCCCAATGTCAAATGAAGCATCCAATCCAGAGTTTCTGAAATGATCTTGTGTTTTAGAGACAACTGCCTAAAAGCCTCATTGACACTCACCTGCCGTGATGTTGTAAATAACTCCTCTTGGGAATATTTGTACTTCCAAATAGAATAAGGCAGGTTGCATTTTATATGAGGAAAAGAACTGCCAAAGACGTCAACATGGTGGGTATTTTGCACATAAATTATTTTCTCAAACTACCTTCATCTTGCAAACTAAGGCTACCAAGTTCAAAGAAGGTCAACACTTTATACCAGGTGTCCTCAAACTACGGCCCACAGGCCACATGCGGCTTGCCTAGGACATTTATCCAGCCCGCCGGGTGTTTTTGGCACCACTGCCTGTCCTGCTTAGCAGCCAACTCGTCCCAGGGCCCACAGTCTGGCCCTCTAATGGTCTGAGGGACAGTGAATTGGCCCCCTGTTTTAAAAGTTTGAGGTCTCCTGCTTTATACCATGAATGAATCAGAAGTGAGACTGGAGCCCAAGGCTGTATGGCTCCAAAAGTCAAGTTATTTTTATTAGACTCTGCTTCTACACTACTTATACAAAATAATAAGGTGCTTAACAGTAGACTGTGTCAATTTGGACGAAATGGTGAGTTGGGAAGCAGGCACCACTCCCCAGAAAGATGAAGGAGGGGGAACAGTTTGATTCTGGGGAGTACTTAGCACTAATGCTTAGTACTCTGGGAAGTACGTAGTGCATAGTACTCTGGGAAAGGTCTCAAGTACTCTCACCACTCTGTTTCCTCTTAGGGGCAAACATCAATTGATAGGATATGTCACTATGCCTAATTATTTTAAATCTTCTTATAGGGGTGTTTGCATTTGGACTTTTTGCTACTGACATTTTTGTAAATGCCGGACAAGTGGTCACGGGGCACCTGACGCCATACTTCCTGACCGTGTGCAAGCCGAACTACACCAGTGCAGACTGCCAAGCACACCACCAGTTCATAAACAATGGGAACATTTGTACCGGGGACCTGGAAGTGATAGAAAAGGCTCGGAGGTCCTTTCCCTCCAAACACGCTGCTCTAAGCATTTACTCCGCCTTATATGCCACGGTAAGTGTGAGTCTTGCTGTCTTTCCCACGTTGAGTTTTTGCTGGGGTGTGCGTGTCTCTCTGCCCTCTGCCATCCCCATTCTTTCATCATTGTTGCTTAGTGATTTTTTAAAGTCAGGTACAACATGTTTCTCCTGTATTATATTATAGTATTGATGTAGCGGCCCTCTACCCCGACCCTACTCCCACATCCCAGTGTAATTCCCTGATCTGCCAGGGGACATTATTTCCAGCAGAAGTTTTGATAGTCACCTAATTGCCGCCTCCTATTTTACAGATGCAGAGGCTGGAACCCAGGGAATAGCTAAGGACATATAGTCAGAGCTGGGACCGAATCTCCTGGCACCATGTCTGGGATTCTCTTGCCACCCACAGCAGCACTCTTTGCCAGAGTTTCTCTTGGTTCCAGAACAGCCCACCTTCCTCACACTTCCTTGCAGATTTGCAAGCATGGGCTTTATGTCAGTGGCTGCCCCAGCGATGTACAGACCCGGGGTAGACACGCAGCTCTGCTTTGCTCTTCCTGATGCTTTTCTCGATCCTTTTATTAGGAGAGATGGATGATCTGAGAAGAGCCCCAACACCCAAAAGTTCACTTCTCACTGTTCTCCAAATCACTGCTTTTGGCTGTCACATTGGGGAATAACATTCTCTTAAGATTTCTTACTGTGGTCACAGAAAATTAGAAGTGTGTCCTCCATCTTAAGGAAGAAACAACTGTGTCCCCTCTTACTTTGCTGCTCTTTAACGGCATTCATTTCGGAAATAATCTCACGTCACCTTTCTCTGGCCTAGGCTTCCCCGACGTCTAGATATCTGCTCAAAGGCTCCCTGAGCTGACGGCATAATATCACCAGCAGATGTTTGCCAAAAAACACCCCTTTTGCCTTCTTCAGTTTATTTTATATTCAGAATATGACTAGTGTAGTGATCTGCAATGGAAAGTTGAGGAAGAAAAAGGCAGAGGAAAGGCCCCTTTCAAACCATCCATTTCTCCCAGGCATTCTGAGTGTGTCAACGCCTCCCACGGGGCAGGCTTCCGTCCCCACTGAGAGGAGCTGCCTGGAGGTACATTTTGCCTCTGAGGGAAGAGGGTTCTGTGCCATCACTCCAGGGTGGAAGAAAAGGTGACTGACTACGGTCTGGTCTATTTAGTAGAGTGTAAAATAATTTGCTGAATATTCTCTTTAAAACAACCAGGAACAGATAACGCCTATGTCTTCCATGCGTGAGATCAGATCTATTGGGTCAATTTGTCAACCAGTTTTTCCAACGTGAATCTTTCCAGTTACTCCTTTTAGATCTAGTCTTTAATGAGTACATGATAAAAATTATTTCTGCTGGCCCCACATTACTGAATCCAAATAACACAGAAGCCTCAATTTACAAAACAGATTGTAGCATAGTTAGACTTTTGCTTTATCAAAAACACAACAAAACCCCCAAACCTCTATGCAGGCATCTTTTTAAACAAAGAAAGCTGTCTGAGGCATTCAGTGTATTTTTCAATTCTCAAACAATTTGTCCTAGAATCTAAGTAGCACAAAGCAATGTACTGTGCCTTTTCCTATATTGTTACCACGGTCAAGTCACTGTGGTGTGAAATTAATTTTTATATTACCCTTGTAAAAATACATCTGTTACTCATCATAAACTACTTTCTACTTTCACATCATCAAACAAAGCATAAACTTTGGGGGAAAAAAAAAAGATCTTCAGCTCACCAGAATAGATTCTGTTACAACGCATGTTTTCAAGGATTCAGATATAATCCAATTCAAGTCATGCCTCCCAGACTACATTCGCATAAACTATGATAGGAGATCCCAATTGCACAACATTTTCGGAGCCTCGAATGCACGTTACGTGTTTTCAGAAATTACTCCACAAGGGTTTCCTAAGTACTAGTTAATACTATGAAGAACGCTAACTGATCACAGAGACCCAGGCTCTTAATAGTTCATCATCTTACAGGAAAGATTTATAAAGAGCACGATTCTAGAATATAGGCGCGTAAAAAGCAGAATAGATACAGTATAAATTTTAAGTAACATTTCCCAGACAGCCTCAACATAGTGTCACTTATCAAACATTGATCTAAACACAGTTTTGTTAAGGGATCTGTTATTCACGCTGTTGTTGAAGTATAATTCTAAAAAATGAACAGTTTCTATTGTAATATTGTAAAATGCATCTATTTGAACGTACATGTACTCAGGTCATGCAAAGACTCCATAGACTAACATTTAAGTATAGTCATATTTTTTAATGGCCAAACTTAGATTTGTTAAATGGTGGTCAATTCTGCCCTCTAGTGGTGACTTGTAACTGTTACCAAAGCTGATCTAACGAAGTGTTCACTTACTTGAAAGAGACTCATCTTCCTTAAACTACTAGAAATACATTTGCTAGCCGCCCTGTGAAACTTAAGATTCCTATCCAACTCCTCACAATGAGACAGTAACAGCCTAGATCTCAGATCTCAGGCATCATCAATTGCATTAGTCTTTGCTTAGTTCTGTCTTCCTAACCTTTTGTGAATCATGGCACACACAGAAAAGTTTAATATTTTTAGAGTCACTGGAGTAAATGAATGGACAGAGCTGGCCATAGCTGTGCCCAGGAACGTGGGAATCAATTTCCCAGCACAACTGAAAGCTACACATATGACACAGTGATTGGGAAGTTCTAATTCAGTCCACTCAACTAATCAGTCTGCCTGAAAGTGTGATGAAATGGAGACAAGGAGTTATGGTGCACAGTCACCCACATCCCTGGTCTTCCCCACAAAGGCCATTCTCATAAACTGTGGGAGACAACGAGTTATGGTGCACAGTCAGTCCCCTCCCTGGTCTTCCCCACAAAGGCCATTCTCATAAACTATGGGAGACAACAAGTTATGATGCACAGTCAGTCCCCTCCCTGGTCTTCCCCACAAATGCCATTCTCGTAGGGTTTTTTGGTATCTGAGATTCTGATACAGATTTCTTAACATGCCAATTTATTGCATAAAAATTGCACATTCTGAGTTTGATCATTATTACAGTGATAAAAGGAATCACTGTATAAGTTGTATTCGTGTGCTTACTACAATACAAAATAACGATTATTGTACATCTGTTCACTGTTCTTGCTGCACCGGTTTTCTACCTATTTTGTTTGTTTTTTACTAAGTAGCTTAGTGAAGTTATTCAAGGAGAACTAGTTGGTATGGTTGCTTTGGCATAAACCCCTACTCATGTGTGCTGGTGTCTGTGCATGCACCCTGGTCACGCCCCACCTCTGTCCTATTCCAGATGTACATCACAAGCACAATCAAGACGAAGAGCAGTCGACTGGCCAAGCCAGTGCTGTGCCTCGGGACCCTCTGCACAGCCTTCCTGACAGGCCTCAACCGGGTCTCTGAGTATCGGAATCACTGCTCAGACGTGATCGCCGGCTTCATCCTGGGCACTGCTGTGGCCCTGTTTCTGGTAGGTCAGCCTCCCTTTTTCTACCTTTATCCTTCTTGTGCTCCCTAAAAAGGCAAGTCATGTTTCCCAGACTTCACGATCCAACTCCATGCTCCTCTTGTCCCAACCTTGTAATTATCATTCACGTGTTAGGCACAGTCTGACAATTAAGTTCAAGAAATTTTAGAAAAAGCACAGCATATCTCATTGCTGATTATCACCATGTCCCCTTTGAAGTACTCTCCTTGGAAAGCTATGCGCCAATGCCAGTGGCTAGTCTACCCTTCAGAGCAATTTTGGAACTCTTCTTCTGGAATGGCCAAAAGAGCTATCATCTTATGAAATCTGACAATTAAGTTCACTAATTCAGCCTACAGAAAGCATGACATACCCCATTGCAGAATATCACTATAGTCATCAGATAGCCAAAGGGAGTACTTCAGAGGGGACCATTGTGATTTTCAGGGCCACCACAGGGCCCAGGGTGAAGCCAGCAATCATGTCTGGTCTGAATGGTGATTCTGATATGATCACCAATGGCCAAGGGGAGTATTCTAGAAAGAGTTCCAAAACTGCCTTGAAGGGTGGAGTAGATGGTGGCATTGGGGCATAGCTTCCCCAGGGGAGTGCCTTGAAGGTGGCCATAGTGACAGTCAGCAATATGGTAAGCAGTACTTTTTCTAGGGTGAGTTCCCAAACTTAATTGTCAGACCTCATATGCATACATCCTTTTACTGGGAGAATGACTTCAACGCACCCTTTCAGGAATATGGTTGACCATATTCTCTCCGGTGGCAGGGAGAGAAGTACCCCAGGAAGGATAGCTGGCTCTTCTTCCTTCAACACTGGGCTTGGGACTGGGCCAGTCATACCTTCAGACTAATCCTCTTTAAATATACGTTCTCAGTTACTGGGAACAGAAGCTAAAGTATCGCTTGAGGCAAGAACAGAACGAAGAGCATTGGTAGAACCGCTTCTCCGGTATCCCAAGAAGCTTAGCTCTGGTTCCAGAGTTGCGAATTCTTCTCAGAAATACAAAAACCCTCCAACTAACCCTCTGTCATTATCTGAATATACCTCTTAGGAATCTGACTTCCACTACCACGGGCTTCCTAACCACTTCTCTTTCTGAAGAAGAGTTTGGGCCAATAGAATTTTCTGTTTACATTTCTAAGGATGTTTTAGTTCACCAAATAGGTGGAGGCCTGGCCGCCTGCTTACTTAGAAGTCCCTTAATTTCCATTGGATTAGAAAGGAAGACGTTAACTTTCTTAATTACACTTTTTAGGTCCAATAGGCATACAATCCATGACACAAAGTGTGCGATTTCATAAATCGTGACATATAGTCTCCCCCCACCATTCCCTTCATCCCAGGCAGCCAGTGACCATCTGTCATCCTCTGTTAGTTTGCCTTTTCTAGGATCTCATATAAACAGAATCTTAGCGCGTGCATTCTTGTTTTCAGATGTCTTTCACCGAGCACAGTTATTTTGAGATTCATCCATGTTATAAGATTGGCAATCATTCATTCATTCATTCATTCTGTGTAGTAGTCTATTGCATGGGCACCACACAGGTGCCGACTACCTTCAAGGATTTGAAAGGGGCCCAGAAGGATTTACAATGAATCACCAGGCCTGGGGACTCACATATCATATATGAATTGAATTCTTCAACAATATTCAGGAACCCACCCCCCACCTCAGGAAGCAAGAAGCCATCACAGTCCTGAAGGACCTCGTTCCTCTTACTCTGAACTTGCAGGGCCAAGACCCAGTCAGGTTAGCACTGCATGTAGCTGGATGTCCCAGTGTTATCACTTACCTCCTCCTCGTCCAGCCTTCCTTTCTGCCCTCCCCAACATACAAAATTTACATATGGCTCTTCCAGCCTCTGACTCAGAGGTTTCCAACATTTTTACTTGGTAAGGTACACAAAAAATACTCAAATTTATTCAAAACACTGATTGGAAAGCTCTTCTCTAATTCAGAATTACAGGCATAGATCAGAGATATCACAGATTCCGTTCCAGACCTTTGCAATAAAGAGCTATTGCAAACCAGACCTATTGCGAACATCACAATGAACTAATCACATGATTTTGCTTCCAGAGCATATAAAGGTTACGTTCAACCTATACTGGAAGCCTAGTAAGTGTGCAAAAGCATTGTCTAAAAAATGCTTATACCTTAATTTTAAAAAAACACTGTCTTGCTAAAAAGTGCTGACACAGACATGAAGTGAACGCTTGTTGGAACAATGGTGCCAAAGACTTTCTTGATGTAAGGTTGCCACAGACTTTCAATCTGTAAAATACACGTTATCTGTGAAGCACAATCAAATGAGATATTCCCATATTTTGAATGGATCTGGGCATTCTTTCTATAGTGAAAGACCAAAGACTGAAATGCAGATTCTTTGGGTGAAGTTTCAGGAAAAATTAGTGTTGAAACGACCCTGAGATGTTGATATTAGGGATATTTCCTGAGTAATTTTTTAATTGTGTGGATAAGTAATAATTTCTGATAAGTGGATAAGTGTGGATAAGTAAACATTTCTGAAGGGCATGCGATATTTTGATACAAGCAGACAGTATGTAATGTCCAAATCCGGGTAATCAGTATATCCTTCAACTCAAACATTTTGTGTTGCAAACATGCCAAATCTATTCTTTTAGTTATTTTGAAATAACATGATCTAACTGTATTTCTTATTTCTTCTATCTAGCTGCATTTTCTAACCAACCCCTCCTTATCCCCCACTCCCCACTAACCCTTCCTGAAGAATTCTTTTAAAAAGAGGAAAAGAAAACAGGTGACTCCAAGAGAAGAGAGGGGTTTCAAAGGGATATCAATGTTGCGTAAATAAAGATGTGGGCTCCAAAGAAAAGTTAATTTTGCGGGCCACCATTCCTGGAGCCAGCCATCCCCCATGAAAGAGAACAGCAGTTCTGACTGTCCCAAGAACTGTCATGAGATCCTTTAGGGGCAGTATTTGTGACGGTCTTGGTGTTTGCTGAACCCCCTTATATAAATTCTGCCTTAACATTAAACTTGTTTTCTCTCTATAACTTGCAGTCCTGTTTCTTATCACTCGGTTACTATTTGGTTTGTTGTTGCTTTGAAGTGATGCCCCAGTGGTCAGAATGTTTTCCCACAGTGACCTGTATGTAAGACCCTGACCTGCCTTAAATTGATCTCTCTGCACATGCCCTGTACACACCTCACAGACACACACACCGACCTGGGAAACAGGAGGGGAAGGATGTCCTGGAGGCGTTTCAAAGAGGGGACTTGAAGAGGAGACAGAGAGAGAGAGAGAATAACAAAAACTGAGAATGGCAGCCTATCTACTGCGTGGAAAGGGAGTCACGGGTTGAGCAAATATTACACACCATATGCTTTGTCAGATCAAGTGCTCCCAGGGCAATCCTGACAATATTTTTATCCTCATTTTATAGATGAAAAAAGTGAGGCTCAAAGATAACTTGCCCAATAGCCACTAAGCCACGAATCTTCCCTGGCTCTCTCAGCTCCAGAGTTCCCACACCTCCTCCTACTTCCTGAATGGAGGGGGGTCGGGGCAGGAGGTGGAGGTCAACCCAGAAGCTTATCTGTGAAAGGTTCTGCAGGGTTTGAAGAGTAACAGGAAAGATTCAAAGACACAATGTAAAAACAAAGATAGAGAGCAATGGAAGTGAGAAGCAGCAGATAAACCCTACATGGGCCAAAAGGAGCAGAGAAGATGGCTACGAATAAAAGTCTGTTATGAAAGAAACAAAAGTCGCCATCCACAGGGAAGGTTTTCAAATGGAAGCAAAAAAAAAGAAAACGGCCACTAACGAGTGATTGAATCTTAAGCAAAAGGCATAATTTGAGGATGGCATCTAAGCTAGGAATTAAAGGCCAGCTAACATTGACCGAGAACTTGCTATATGTTTGGCACTTGCTAAGAGGTACTGTAATGTAGGGGTGTGATTTAGGGGGTCTGTGACCTTGGGCAAGTTATCTAGCTTCTTTGTGCCTCCTTTTCGAAGCTGGAGATGATAATAATACCTGCTTTTAAAAGTGTTGGGTGGGTGAAATGAAATAAAAATCCAAGACAGTGCCAGACACATAGTGGCCCTCGATTAATGTTAACTGTTAGCCTGAGGTGAGTTACCTTTATTGTGTCTTTAATAATTATAAATCTATGAAATAGGTATTACTATATTACCATTTTACAGGTGAGAAGACAGGCCCAGTGGGGTGGATTGCTTGTCAAAGGCCATCTGGTGATTAAACAGATGCTTCCTCCATGCCTAGGAGGTAATCAGCAGCTACCCTAGACCGTGCCTCTGGGGTGCCTACCCCCTCTGATGGTCCCTCCCCCCTCTCCAAGGAAAAAGGCCTCCACCCTCACAGATGGCTGGAGTCTGACCCCACTCTTTTCCCCCCTCATCCTGCAGGGAATGTGTGTGGTTCATAACTTTAAAGGAACGCAAGGATCTCCTTCCAAACCCAAACCTGAGGATCCCCGTGGAGTCCCCCTAATGGCTTTCCCAAGGATAGAAAGCCCTCTGGAAACCTTAAGTGCACAGGTACAGTAAAGTGGTTTTACCAAACCAAACCCATGGCCTCGGGAGGGCAGTCTGTCCACCAACACCACTAAACTAATAAAATCGGATTCCTTCAGTGTAATTGCCCTCAAGAGAGGAGTCTTCACCCACTCCCTTAATTAGCCTTGTCTTTATTTTGGGGTTGGCAAACAGGAATGCCACTCAGGAAGTTCCCAGTAACGTCTCAGGTAAACTCTAGCAGCTCCAGGGTACTTTGACCTCTGATGTAATGCCGCCCTTATGAAATTTGGACTAATCGCATGAAAGTCCCACTTGACTTAGTAACTAGGACAATATTTGAAAAGGATTTGTTACATCCAGTGACATAAGCTGGAGGCACATTACAAAGCCTACTATAACTAAATGTCCTTTGGAACCTGTGCTGATGGGAAAAGTCAATACACCAGGACTTCCCGAGCTGATACTTTACAACAGGACCTTGCATCATGCCAGGGCTGGGAAAAATAATTAGCCATAGTCCTTATCCTTAAAGAACTCACAGACGATCAGGAAAGATGGATATAAACAAACAACCGTAATATATCATCCTGAGTCGAGTTCCACAAAGCGCTGTGTGATATACATGAAGAAAAACTATTCTGAGAAAACAAGGAAAGCACAGAGGAGACTTTGCCAGCTGAAAAGAGCCTGGAAAGATGGCATTACGCACTTTTACTTTAGCCTAGGACAATGGCTAGGTGCTTTACAAACAGAAGTCCTATTTGAACAGGCACCTTCTTGAATAGATACTATAATTCCGATTTCACTGACAGAGACAAGAGACTGAAGACAGTGATGTTAAATTACTTGCCCAAGGCCACATAGCAAGGGAGAGAGCTGGCATGAGTGTTTTAAGCAGTTCTTTAAGCAGAGAGAGGGGGGGACAACAAATAATAAAACAGGGTTTTTAGTAGCATGTCACCTTTTTCAGATAGCTGAGTCCAGCTTAAGTGTTTCTGTCATAGCCCATTGATCTTGCAATCGTGTCTGCATTCAGCATTTTCTTACTAAACTATTTCCATAGATAATGATTTACTCTTCCCTTGTACTTCCTATCAGATTGATCATGTGTTTCCTAGCAGGGCAATACAAAATAACATTTCACTATTAAAGATTATTAACTATCAGGCATATGAGATAAACTGTATACTATGTCTTCACTCTTAATGAAATCCAAGAAACAATAAAGCTATCTCCATTTCAGGGAAAATATTTAGGGCTCTCCATTAAGCCCAGCACCAAGTATTTTTGTTTTCCTTTAACTTGTATTAAAGTGAACATTTTTACTTGGTCTAATTAGAAATAAAATATTGAAAAGTTTTTTCTCCCCCCCCCCCACTTTTTTTTTGGAGACAGAATTACTTTGTCACCTTCAATAGAGTGCCACAGTGTCATAGCTCACAGCAACCTCAAACTCCTTATCTCTGCCTCTTGAGTAGCTGGGACTACAGGTGCCCACTACAATGCCCAGCTAGTTTTAGAGATGGGGTCTGACTCTTGCTCAGGCTGGTCTTGAACTCCTGAGCTCAGGCAATTCTAAAGTGCTAGGATTAAAGGCTTGAGCCACTGCACCTGGCCTATTTCTGGTTCATTAATATACAGCCTGTTGGTGCAGGGTGAATGATAAATTAGCTAAATAGTGATCCCTAAGATGAAATGGTCTAGAATCTCTCCAGCTTTCCTTCCCTACCTAATTATGTTCCTGGGCCTTGTGAGGTCAAAGCGGTTATCTCTGTTTGAAGTAAATTTTAAAATGAAACAATATTTGCAGAGTTCCACAAACATATCCGTGTCTGTGTCCTTGTCAGCGCTGTCCCCTGAATGTGTTGATCTAAGAACACCCTCTTCCCACCTCCTCCTTCCAACACTGCTCAAGCGTTACCTCCCTGATGCCGTCCCTGGCTCCTCTCTCCCTCCCTCCCCCCAGAGTTGATCAGTCCTGGAGACACTCAGACCATATTTGGGGCATTGTACTTAAAAATGAAGCGCTAAACAGGACTTTAAAAACTCCTATTTATAAGACAGATAATATATATATAAATTCACAAGAAGGATTCTTCAGTCAATGTATATATAAATTCATTGTTTACTACAGGCAGTAGTTAAACCCACCCAGTAGTTTGTCTGGATACTTTATGAGGCTTTCCTGAATACCAGACTTGGGCCAAATGACCCATCTCTTATGAGTGGGAACCAAGTGCTGCCTCCTATCAGCCTCCACTCTAGGACTTAGGGATCTTTGAGAATCAGGACCCCGTAAATTGTGTCTTAACCTCCATATTTCCTAGCATTCGCTAGATGTGAAATAAATAAATGTCAAATGAATGGATACGAATTAGAACCAAAACCTGAACTCAACACTTTGGCCAAAACCAAGAGCCTCACGTTGGACCCTAGTCACTATTTGAACCCCTGCGGAAAGTAGAGATTTATGAGAAGTGATGAGCAGGACCTGTGGGCTATAGCCAAAAGGAAGCTATGGGAAGCTGAATGAGAATTACTGGCTCCCAAGTTCTGCTGGTCATACGGGGAAAGATTCAAGTAGCTTTGCGTCTGCTTTGGGTACCATATGTTTCTACATGGAGAGGTAGGAAAACTAAACCCTTTACTCGTTGGTCAAGACAAGAGAACTAGCATTTGTTGAGAGCCATCTCCTTTGGTCCTCACAATAATCCTGCAATTATCCCATTTTACAGTAGGGAAAGTAAGGTGCCGGTACTTAACATGCCATGGCCACCCAGTCAAAATTAAACATGGACCCATCTAATTCGAAAGGCGCTGCCTTCTACAATGCCACACAGCCTGAGATTTTATTCGGGGAACATTTCTTTTTGGAAATCTGCAACTCCCAGCAGTGACTATGGAAATAAGCTCTTGGGGCTGGTACGTTTGAACTGAGTTCTAGTCCTTGTAAAAGTAACTATTCTCCTGCGTCTCCTGTGGGCAAGAGCTTTCTTTGCAGTTCTAACAGTTTCTGTTAGCATTGAGCAATTGTGTTCTTGTTGATGAGGTCAGTTTCTGTTAACAAAAAGCGATTTAGAAATGAAGCAATCGTATTAACTCACTCTGGATGTGATATAGAGACTCCTTCTGTCTTCCACTTGGGGAAACAGATTTATTTTCCCTTTAATATAGAAAAAAAAAAAAAAAAGAATCTAGTCTGTACCAAGCCCAAGACCACAGATGCCTGGATCCCTCACCCCACAAGATTCTGATTCAGTAGGTATGGGGTTTAAGAAAAAGTACTCCCAAAAGATTCTGATGGCCTCTTGATTCAGAACTAATACTGTAGACTTCATATTATAAATAGGAAACAAAAACAAAACTCGAAGAAAGAGCAAGGTAATCCATCCAAAATCACCCTTCTAGTTATCTTTGGATACCAAATTCCTTTAACTTTATGACTTGGCCCTAGGAGGAATCTTATATAAATGAACAGAAGTACTGATCAAAAAAATTACAAAAAGCATGTTATAGAAGTAAAAGCATAAAGGGAAAATTATTTTTTGCCTATGGCAGGAAATGCACCAAATCTCAGTTTTCAGAGACAGCAGACAAAATTACCTTGAAAAATACAGAATACTCAGTTTCTAAAGTGTACGGCTGAACTTGAGAATATAACGTAAATTCTCAGTGTCCTAGAAACAGGAATCAGGAAATTCAATGATTGCATTAAAGCTATAGTTTTAAAAAGTATATGCTAATTTCATGGACCTAGAACACTGAGTTTTAAGTTCAAATAAAAGATAAGGCCTTGGGCCTGCAAGAGGTGGGTGTTATATAGTATTTAAAAATTGACATAATTACAAGAAAAATACATGAACCCTCAGTCATAGGAGATTTTAACACAATTCTCTCAGTCAAAAATAAGCACGCAAATACAGTAAGTATATACAGGACTAGCAAGGTTGATCTAACATTATGTATAATCCTCCTCAAAACTCATGAAACATTATGAAAATAGATCATATATGAGACTACAGAGCAAGTCTCCAGAAAGTTTAACGGATCTGTATTATGTAGACCAGATCTATATTCTCTAGGGAAAAAAAGTAAAAAAAATAAACCCTACATATTTTGAAACCTCATATTCATTTCTAGATGACTCGTGACTGGAAGGATAAATCACAATTGTTTTTAACTGGAACTGCTCAACATTCCATTAAAAACTTTTGGAATGCTAAAGTTACTTGGAGAAACTTAAATGCTTATATGTGTATTTGAAAATAGTTAAGCAGAAGAGAATCGTACAGAGAAGAAGTTTAGATGAAGAAATGATCCTATTTTGGTTTTAAAAAAAACTAGGGAAGATTAAAGAAAAGAACTAATGGAACTTGGAAGAACACGGTGGAGAGAGGGAACAGTCTTTGTAGGCTTGGAGAGACAAGGAAAATAGAGGATATTCGGGGGTGTAAGTGTGTGCGTGAGTCCATCTGTCCAGCTCTAAGATTTTATCTGCTTGTGTTTGCTCTACAGAATCACTCTGCCTCCATGACCGAAGTTACCTGAAATGACGGCTGTGTGACAAGCTGTTTTTTAAATCACCTTCCAATTCGATACTTCAAAATACACAGTTACTTTATGTCAAACTGTGAGAACAAATATTATGTTTATCTAGTTAGAAGCTAATGTTTTGTACATTTTTTGTATAAGAAAGTGATGTAGCTTGCCCTGATTTTTTTTTTTTTTTTTGGTCAGCTTTAATATATTTATGCCAGAATTTTAAAACCAACAAAACTTTCTTCTCATTCAAGTGTGCATTGAAGAACCACATTTATTCAATGGTTGATGTTGTTTTGTGATATTTGTACACAAACCTTCTTTTCTCAGTTTTATAAACAGAAATAAATATAACAATTCATTTTAAACTTTTATTACCACAGTTGTTGCCTCTTCCAGAGTTTTTGAATTTTAATGAAAGGTAAACTTTTGAGTTGCGGGAAAGACAATGCTGGTTAGTGGTTAAAATCTCAAGATCAATTGTGGAAAATAATTATCCTCAGAAAGGATTTTGTACTTTGGTCTCTTAATAGGTGGTTGCACTCAGAGTTAAAGTAATACACTTAATGAAGCCACCTAGTTACACAGTGTCAGAAAATCCTGGATTGGGGGGTACTGGGGTTAAATGATTCTTTCTCAGATAATGGCCTCACCCACCTCAGAACTCAAGATCTTTATGGAATCAGGTCATTGGGCACACAGGTGACACGGCATTCTCCTTTCCAAAACGTAGCCACCAGCAGCCTCTCCTGTCAACTCAACGGTTTTGTATATCATATTATATGGACTTTATATGAAAATGAATATTTTACAGTTTGCACAGTATTATTTTACAGAAAGGGAAATCAGAGCATCTACAGCATAAAGCCCCAGAGCAACGGCTTCACTTTGTGGCTTTTAAATCGTTCTAGAATTTTAACTGCATCTCATTTTTCTAGCATGGTAATAACTAACGTGTAACTTCTTTGAGAGAAGGACCTCCTTTGTCTGTACCTATCAGAATGTTTTCTTGACACTTCCATATTGGCTCTTCTTAGCTTTTTTTGTACATATTTTTTTTCTAAAGAGAAGAAAAAGTTATCACAAAATGTTTACTGGTTCGTGTCTTTTGTTTCAAGCTTCACGCGCTGGGCAAAGGTGTTTGAAGAGTCACAGGGAAGTGACCCCATGTCTGCTGAGATAAATCCCAGTAAGGGCCTGACTAAGAAGTCCTCGTGGGTGGGGGTGGGGGGTGGAGAGATGAGGTGAATAAAAGAATTATTTAAGATACTCAGAAGCACATTCTAAAAGCCTAGCATGGCTTGGTGCCCGTAGCTCAGTGAGTAGGGCGCAGACCACATACACTGAAGTTGGCAGGTTCGAGCCTAGCCCGATCCTGCTAAAACAACAATGATGGCTGCAACTAAAAAATAGACTGGCATCGTGGCAGGCACCTGTAGTCACAGCTACTTGGGAGGCTCAGGCAACAGAATCACTTAAGTCCGGGAGTTGGAGGTTGCTGTGAGCTGTGACGCCACGGCACTCTACCTAGGGCAATATAGTGAGACTCTGTCTCAAAAAAACAAACAAAAAAATAAAAGCCTAGCGTGCTACCTCAATCTTCAACCAACCCATAGATACCCTGAGCTGTCAATAAGAAGTCAGATGATTGTTTTTAGAAACAAAAGTTACACCTTTGATCAAACGTCTCCTAATCTGCCATTCTATTCTGGCCTAAAGCTTATCTTCTGAATGATTTCTGATTAAAGGTGGGGAAGGGGACAAGGAATCCGAGAGCATTTAAGGTTGATTTCATCCCAGATGCTAAGCCACACACTTTCATAAACATAATCTAGTTGTTCTCAAAACAGTGAGCCCACGGTAGCTGTATTAAAATCCAGGTAGCCTGACTCCAGATCTCATACTTTCCACTACCATCAAGACAATTTTCAACCAAGTTCATTTTTTTCCCATGGATTTCTCAGTGTAATATACCTATTTCGATGATTCAGAGGATTATACTAGAGGAAAAGGAAAGCACGAGAAGGAATAATGTGCAGTCCTTGAGCTTACACTGAGGGATGCATCTCATTTCATTGTTCAGGATGAGATATACTGGAAAAAGTGCTGACAGGCTAAATTGCTTTTATATTACCAATTTCTTGTTACAATAAGAAGTCGTTTAAATGTCCAGCCATTTCCAAGAATGTAAGTCAAGTGGACAAAGTGAGTCATGTTATCCTTCTATTCTCCTTTCTCCTTTTGATTCTGGAAGGACCTATCCGTAGTTCTGACAGCTCTGGCTACAAGCTCCGTTTTCTTGGCCCTGGCCTTGGGAGATGTTGGGGCATGACTGAGCTATCCTCCAGACCGCACTGCCCTGCACACTTGGAACTAAGGGGTATGCCTGGGCTCACATTCCTGGGTTCCCCGTGCCATTCTGATTCCCTTCCATTCCGTGGTAGCTACCTACCTTAGCAGGGCCTCCCAGTTGGCCCCAAGACATAGCACAGGCCTCACAAAGCTCTCAAGTCTGCCATTTGACCATTTGAAATTCATTTCTTCAAGCTAGGAACCCCTTCCCTCCTGGGGTCTTGGGCCAAAGATAAAGCCCTCTGTCCAAGCAGGAGAAGTGGTCACCATAGCCTCAGAGAATTCTTTGTTAAGAAAAGCCCAGAGGTGCCTGAGAAAGTCTGAGTCACTGTGAGAGGGAACCAGGAAGAAACAAAGCTACCAAAGTGTCCTGACATGAGCAACCTTACGAGACTGTTAGTGGGCTAGACAGCTATGGCCTGTGATTCAGTGCCCACTACACGGTCTGACAGTAAAAAAATACTCAGTTAAAATTTCTCATATTGATTCCAGATTTCTTCCTAATTTGGCTAAAGGGAGACTGTGACTCATTTGGAAATAATGAGAATTTTAGTGGGCCCTGAAGGTAGCTGAAAGATGAATACACTTAAATATAGCAATAATGGTGAAGAAACTGCAGTTATGAACACGTTCTGAGCATTTGGTAAGTTCTAAAGCCCTATTAGGCTGTGATAGACAAAAGGGTGATATGAAGCTCTGTGTAATCAGAATGCCAACAGGCTTAATTCTGTACTCAAAAGGGGAGGGAGCAGGTATTGCTGGGATGACTTAAAGAGCAGAATAACCCTAAGTGCCATTTTTGTTTCAAAAAATTGCATTGGCTCCCTGTTCTAGGCAGAACTTCAGGAGTATTGAACATCTCGGAGGCAGACACATCAGTCACCAGATTGTCAGGGTTGTTTTCAGTAGGACTTTACATTAAGGCCGGGCTACTGTTTCTGCTCTGCCAAATTCAAGATGTGTGCTAGAGTCAGTAAAGGTGTCAGTTACTCATTGTGGGGATTCTGTTATAAACAGCAAACCTTTTGCTAACATCTTTATTCTTGATCCAGAATGTTTCAGGATTAATATATTCATTCATAAGTATAAGCGTCCATTATGGGCTAAGAATCACATTTAGGACTAAGGCTATGCAATGAATAGACCATTTCTGACCCTCATGAAGCTTAGAGCCAAATGGAAGAAAAGAAAAACAACTACAAAACATTTAATGTATAATTAGTGAGTGCTTTTAAGTGACTCTTGATTTAGAGGGGGAAGACAGAGTTAACAGGAAAGGCTTATCTAAAGAAGTGACATATATATTGGACTATTTAGAATGAGGAGGTGACTAGACAAAGTAGAAGGAAAAGCATTTGCAGTCAAAGGAATGGCATGTGCAAAGGCCCTGGGGCAGGAAATAATTTTATACATGTGAAGAACTGAAGGTCGGTCAGTTAGTGACTGGGAAAGAGACATTCAATGTTGGATTGAATACTAAAGATTTTGGAGGCTTGTTATGGACTTCAGAATTTATCCTAAAGTGACAGGAAGCCCTCAGTAAGCCAGAGAATGGCATAGATTAGATATTTGGATTTTTTTTTTTTGTAGAGACAGAGTCTCACTGTATCACCCTTGGTAGAGTGCTGTGGCATCACACAGCTCACAGCAACCACCAACTCCTGGGCTCAGGTGATTCTCTAGCCTCAGCCTCCCAAGTAGCTGGGACCACAGGTGCGCCCACCACAAGGCCTGGCTATCTTTCCATTGCAGTTTGGCCAGGGCTGGGTTTGAACTTGCCACCCTCGATATATGGGGCCAGCACCCTACTCACTGAGCTGCAAGCGCCACCCAGATTTTTGGATTTTTAAAGGGTCCTTCTTGACTGCATCTGTGTGTAGAATAAAGAGAATTAAGAGGCTATCGTGTTGGGCAAAACATGACCAAAGTAGGGTACAGGCAGTGGTGATAAAGAAAATGTGTGTTGGAAAGACGTAAAATATTTCTAGGAGTTAGACTCAGCAGGGTTGGAAGCTGGATTGGATACAGGTAGATGGCAGCTTTAAACAGCACTTTCTTTTTAGAGAATGCTTTTCCAAATCTATTTCACCTGAATCATAGGAGCCTTGGGATAGATAAAAAGCTGGGAAGGAAATTGAGTTTGGATCTACCCTCCAGCCCATCAACCCCTAACAGTTCTACTTCTCATGGGAACTGAGGTAATGCCACACACACTTACAACACCAGAAATGACTCTGCCAGGAGAAAAAGCATCTTTTGCACCACTCAAGGCTGGTGCCTCTGTCCTCAGCCAGTCTTGTTTATTTTGGTATGCTCTGTGTCCACATCTATAACAGGATTTGGTCTTCTGAAGAAACAGAGCAGATCCATAGGAATAATGAATGATACAGTGAAGGTCATACTTTCCTCAAAGACACTTAAAAACAAACAAACAAACAAACAAAAAAAAGGTGTGCTTACCTTACATCCCCCTGTTAACCATAATGGGACTTCCATCTACAATTTATCTCAAGTTCTTTGGAACAGAGAACAATTCTTCCTTTGAGATGATGTTTCCTGTTGTTACTTAAGGTCATCTCTCTATTGAATTGTCCTAAAAGACAATTTTTTTTCCTCCAATTTTAAGTGATGTTCTTTAGTATTTCAGAATTGGGTAAAACCTGGTTCACTAACGTAACAGACGCATTACCTGTAATACTGTACAAAATACTTATGTCATCTTTTCATTTCTCCCCCCTCACTACAGCCAACAGTTTCTGCCTTTGTAATGACTGTGCAGGACGTTCTCTCGTTTTGGTGTTTATTCTGTTCTTCAGAAGCCACGTGTGGTTTACGTGTGAAGGCCGGCAGGTGCAACTCCACCACAGCTGCCCATCGTCTGGCAGGGCCTCCTCTGGTTCAGGGCCGTGGGCCCAATGAGGTCCACATCTAGGGCTAATTCACTAAACAATCACCAGTTGTGAATTAATTCACCATTTCAGAAATGTTAAACATGACAACTTAAAAAAGTCAATTTCTATGCATTTGTAAAAATCAAGCAAAGGCTAACTAGTGGAGCTGGGAGCGGAGCTCTCAGAGGCACCTTGCAAAGGAGAAAGTGAATAAGGCTCATTTCATTCATTTCATTCTGGGTGGTGCGAAGATCAGAGGGCTTCCTAGTCCCCATAATGTGGACCCTGGTTTGTTTTACTTATTTTTTAATACAGTGACAAAGAAAAGGTGAAGCAAGATGGTCAAATAGAAAACTCTGTCAGTCGCCCTTTGCACAAACAAATTCAATTATGATCCACTCAAGCAAGCACCTTCAAAAGAACCAAAAGTCAGATGCACAATTATACTTCCAGATTTTATGAAGGGAACTGAAAAGAGCAAAAAGACTCTAGGTAAATGAATGAAAAGAAAAATTCCACACAAATGGAAACCAAAAAGCAGCAGGTGTAGCCATTCAGATAAAACTGACTTTAAACCAAAAATGGTAGAGAAAGTCAAAGATAAGCATTACACAGTGAAAGCCTAAATATTTATTCACCCAACACAGAAGCACCCAGGTTCATAAAGCAAATCCTACTAGATCTAAGCAAAGAGATGAAGGGCAGCATTGTAATGGCCAGGGCCTTCACAGCCCACTGACAGAGTGGACAGATAAGAGCAGGAATAGAAACAATGGACTTAAAAGGGACTCTGAAAATAAATAAATAAATAAAAATGGACTACTAACAGGTATTTACCGAACATTGTACCCCCAAAACTACTAAATTCTTCTCATCAGCACATGGAACATTCTCCAAGATTGGTCATATCTTAGGCCATAAAACATGTCTCAACAAATTGAACAAGTGTCTTCTCAGACCACAGTGGAATAAAACTAGAAATCAATTCCAAGAGAAACACTCAACTCTATACAAAGTCACAGAAATTAAACAACCTGATGCTGTACGATTATTGGGGCAATAATGAAATTAACATGGAAATAAAAAAAATTCCTCAAACTGAATATAAAAGGGCACATAAGCTATCAAAAGCTAAGGGATTCAGCAAAAGCAGAAGATAATTCATAGCTATTCTGCCTACAAACACAGAAAGATCACAAACTAACCGTCTAATGACACATCTCAGGGAATCAGAAAAGAGCAAACTAAACCAAAATCCAGCAGAAAAGTATTAACTAAGCTCAGAGCAGAACGAAACAAAATGAAAAACAAAAATACAAAGGGTAAATGAAACAAAAAAGTTGATTCTGAGAAAAGATAGACAAAATTGATAGACCTCTTGCTAGATTAACCAGGGATAAAAGAGAAAGTGCCCAAATAAGCTCAATTAGAAATGGACAAGGAGACATTACAACTGATACTACAGAAATACAAAATATCGTCCATGAATACTATGAACATAAGCTAGAAAACAGAGGAAATGGACAAATTCTTAGGCACACATAACTTCCCAAGACTTAATCAGGAAGAAACAGAACTTCTGACCGGACAAGCAGTGAGGTAGAAACAGTCCTAAAATCTCTTCCAGCCAAGAAAAGCCCTGGACCACATGGATTTATAGCTGAATTCTACCAGACCTACAGAGATAATCTGGTATCCATACTACAAAAATTATTCTGTAATATCAAGCAGGAGGGAATCTCCCCCAACTCATTCTATGAAGCCAGCATCACCTTAGTAGCAGAGCCAGGAAAAGACACAACAACAAAGAAAACTACAGACCAATATCCCTTATGAATATAGATGCAAATATCCTTGATGAAATAGTAGCAAACATAATCTAACAACACATCAAAAAATAAATAAGAATTCACCATGAGCAAGAAGGCTTCATCCCAGGAATGCAAACATTGTTCAGCATAGATCAACAAATGTGACCCACCACAAACAAAAACAGAAACAAGGACCATGTGATCATCTAAACAGGTACAGAAAAAGCATGTGACAAAATCCACACTTTCTCAATAAGAACCCCCAACAAACTAGGCCTGGAAGGAACATATCTCAAAACTATAAAAGCCATTTATGAGAAATCAACAACTAACATCATACTGAATTGGGAAAAGTTAAAACCCTTCCCCCTAAGAACTGGAAAGAGACAAGGGTACCCCCTGTCACCACTTCTATTTAACATAGAATTGAAAATCCTAGCCCGAACAATCAGGCAAGAGGAAGAAATATGGTGTATACAAATTGGGAAAGATGAGAACAGAACTACTGCTTTTTACTGATTATATGGTCTAGAATATGACTCCACTCAGGGTATCCCGAAATTGATAAATAAATTCAGTGAAGTCTCTATGAATCTATGACTAAGAATTCTATCTCTAAGACTCTATGACTAAGACCCATAAAGCAATTGTAGCAACACCAAAAATAATGGAACTTGATTAAATAAAAAGCTTCTGCCAAGAGAAGGAAATTGGTGAACACATAGACAACCTACAGAATGGGAGAAAATATTTGCAGAAATAATTAGCTGAATAGACAACCTACAGAATGGGAGAAAATATTACACAATAAGGGCTAATATCTAGAATCTATGAAAGAACTGAAATCAACAAGGAAAAAAATCATTAAAATGTGGGCAAAAGGCATGAGCAGAAGTTTTTTAAAGGAACATAGACAGATGGCCAACACACACATGAAGAAATGCTCCAAATCACTAATCACCAGGGAAATGCAAATTAAAACCAACCTGAGATCACCTTACCCCCATCATAATAGCTATTATTAAAAAGTTCAAGAACAGAGGCTGGTGTAGATGCAGAGAGAATGGGAAGCTTATACACTATTGGTGGGACTCCACATTAGTACAACCTTAATGGAAAATAGTATGGAGATTTCTCAAAGAACTAGAAGTAAACCTACCATGTGATCCAGGAATCCCACTGCTGCATATCTACCAAAGGGAAAGAAGTCATTTTATGAAACAGATAACCTGCATTTGAACATTTATTGTAGCATAATTCACAATTGCTAAGTCGTAGAATCAACCTGAGTACCCATCAATTCATAAGTGGATTAATGAAATGTGATACTATTCAGCCACATAAAAGGATGAAGGCCTCTTTCAGTAATTTGGATAGAACTGGACACCATTACCCTAAGTATCTCAAGAATGGAAAAACAAACACTACATGTACCCTCTAATAAATTGAGTACATGTGACTGAGGGACTCACATGTGCACAAAGGAAAGTAAAAGTTACTGGAAATCAAGCAGGAGGGGAGAGGGGAAAATAATCCTAAAATTTATATGAAGGGCCCAGAATAGCTGAAGCCACCTAGAGCAAAAAGAAATTAGAGGAATTACATTACCTGAATTGAAACTATACTCTTTTGTTGTAAGCGAAACAGCATGGTGCTGACATAAATACAGACAGACCGACCAGTGGACCAGAATAGAGAACCCAGGGACAAATCCACACATCTGTAGTAAACTTATCTTTGACAAAGTTGCCAAGAACATACAGTGGGGAAAGGACAGTCTTTTCAGTAAATGCTGGGGGGAAACTGGATGTCCATATGCAGAAGTACAAAACTAAAAGTTTGGCTAGGCACGGTGGCTCACACCTGTAATCCTAGCACTTGGGAGGCCAAGGTGAGTGGATTGCCTCAGGTCACAGGATCAAGACCAGCCTGAGCAAGAGTGAGATCCCATCTCTAAAAATAGCTGGGCGTTGTAGTGGGCACCTGCAGTCCCAGCTACTTGGGAGGCTAAGGCAAGAGAATTGCGTAAGCCCAAGAGTTGGAGGTTGCTGGCAAGCGAGCTATGATGCCACGGCACTCGACCAAGGGTAACAAAGTGAAACTGTGTCTAAAACAAACAAACAAAACACTGAAGGTTTATCTTCTTTTATCAAATGCAAAAAAATCAAAGCAAAATGGATTGAAGGCTTAGCTCTAAGTCCTCAAACTATGAAACTACTAAAATAAGACTTTGGGGAAATGCTTCAAGACATTGGTCTGGATAAGGATTTCTTAAGTTACCCCCAAAGAATAGGAAACCAAAGCAAAATTGGACAAACAGGACCACATCAAGCTAAAAACTTTCATCACAGCAAAGGAATCAAAAAAATTAACAACCCATAGAATGTTTACAAACTCATTTGACAAGGTATCAATGATTAAGATACAAAGAGGTCCAACAACTCAATAGAGGGGAAAAAAAAAACAATTTCACTTAAAAATGGACAAAGAATCTCAGTACTCAAAAGACATACAAATGGCAAACAGATATATGAAAAAATGCTCCTTGTTGATCAGAGAAATGCAAATCAAAACTACAGTGAGCTATCTCACCCCAGTTAAAATGGCTTTTATCAGAGCAGAATAGTGAATACTGCTGGGCATGGGGAGAAAGGAGAACCCTCATACACTGTTGGTGGGAATGTCAATTAGCGCAACCAGTATGGAGAACAGCATGAAAGTTTCCCAAAATATGAAAAATAGAACCATCAGCTAGTGCAGTGGGGCACGCCTGTAATCCTAGCACTCCAGGAGGCCGAGGCAGCAGGATCATTTAAGCTCAGGAGTTCCAGACTAGCCTGAGCAAGAGTGAGACCCTGTATCTACCGAAAATAGAAAAAAAAAAAAAATTGCCAGGCATTGTGGCAGGCACCTGTAGCCCCAGCTACTGGAGAAGCCGAGGCAGGAAGATTACATGAACCCAAGAGTTTGAGGTTGTTGTGAGCTAGACTGATACTGTGGTGCTCTCGTCTGGGCAACAGAGTGAGACTCTGTCTCCAAAAAAAAAAAAAAAAAAAAAAGAAGAAGAAGAAAGAAAAAAAATAGAACTACCATATGACACAGCAATCCCACTCCAAAGGACAGGAATTCAGTACATTGAAAAGGTTTGGAATCAACCTAATGTTCATCAATGGGTAAATGAATTGTGCTGCACAGACACTGGAATATTATATAGCACAGAGAACGAACAAATCCTGCCATTTCCAACAACATGGATGGACCTAGTGAGAATGTTAAGTGAAATAAGACAAGCACAGAAAGACAAATCTCATAGGTTTTCACTCATATATGAGAGGTAAATATTAAAAATAATTCATCTGACTCGGTGCCTGTAGCTCAAGCAGGTAAGGTGCCAGCCACATACACCAGAGCTGGCGGGTTTGAATCCAGCCTGGGCCCGCCAAACAACGACAACTACAACCAAAAAAATAGCCAGTCACTGTGGTGAGCACCTGTGGTCCCAGCTACTTGGGAGGCTGAGGCAAGAGAATTGCTTAAGCCCAGGAGTTGGAGGTTGCTGTGATGCCACAGCACTCTACCAAGGGCGACAGCTTGAGGCTCTGTCTCAAAAAAAATAAATAAATAAATATAATTGATCTTATGGAGAGAAAGAGTAGAATGATGGTTACCAGAGGCTGAGAAGGGTAGAAGGGAAGGGGGACTAAAGTGAGGATGTTAATGGATACAAAAATATAATTTGATAGATAGAATAAGAAGTATTTGATAGTACAAGTGACTATAATCAAAAAGTTATGGGCCGGGTGCAGTGGCTCATGCCTATAATCCCAGCACTCTGGGAGGCTGAGGCAGGTGGATTGCCTAAGCTCATGGGTTTGCGACCAGCCTGAGCCAGAGTGAGACCCCCATCTCTAATAATAGCTGGGCGTTGTGGTAGGTGCCTGTAGTCCCAGCTACTTGGGAGGCTAAGGCAAGAGAATTGTTTGAGCCAAACAGTTTGAGGTTGCTGTGAGCAGTGATGTTACAGCACTCTACCAAGAGCAACAAAGTGAGAGTCTGTTTCAACACAAAAACAAAAATAAGTTAGGGTACACTTTAAAATAACTGAAGGATTGGTATTGGAATGTTCCTAGCACAAAAATGATAAATGCCTATGGATACCCCAATTAGCCTGATTTGATTAGTTCACACTATAGGCCTATATCAGAACATTACATGTACCACATGAAGATAAAAAAATTATTATGAGTACATGATAGTTTTATAAGTATTAGTTTGGTGTAACTTGAAAAAAATAGATAAATATAATGACAATACTCCACACAGAACCTGTGCTAGTGAAAGCTGCAGGTAGAGGAGGAGTAAGAAATCAGACCAGTTATCACCCGCCCCCAGCAAGATTAGCCCACGCCACAAAGTCCCAAGACGCCAGATGCTGGCATGGATGTGGAGAGAGGGGAACACTTCTACACTGCTGGTGGGATTGCAATCTAATACAGCCTTTTTAGAGAGAAGTGTGGAGAATCCGCAAAGATCTGAAAGTAGACCTTCCATTTGACCCTGCAGTCCCATTACTAGGTATCTACCCAGAAAAACACAAATCATTTTACCACAAAGACATTTGCACTAGAATGTTTGTTGCAGCTCAATTCATAATTGCCAAGTTGTGGAAGCAACCTAAGTTCCCATCAACTCATGAATAGATCGACAAATTGTAGCATATGTATACCATGAAATATTATTCAGCTATTAAAAAAGATGGAGACCTTACACCTTCTACATTTCCCTGGATGGAGTTGAAATACATTCTTCCTAGTAAACTATTTCAAGAATGAAAAAATATCCAATGTTCTCCATACAAATATGAAATCAATATATGAACAATTACATGTTGGTAAGAACAATAAAACACTATTCTAGTCCAGTTCTAGGGTCGGCGGGGGAGTGGGGGACATACGACAGAAGGAGGGAGGACATGAGGCAGGACCTCACCTACTGTGCACGTTGTGAGGCTGTATAACACGCCTCCTGGGTGAGGGGCTCTTCTACAAATGGAACTTTGCCCTGGAAGTGGGAACAATGTAACCTAAACATTGTACCCTCATATTAATTTGAATAAAGTTAAAAAATAAAAAGAAATGCAGACTTATCTATAAAATGAAAACAGGCTTAAGGAACAGACCCAGTTAGAGATCTTGGAAATCCAAAAATTAGGCTCATCAAAATAAAACTCAAGAGATAAGCTAATAGCACATTGGGTACAGACGAACAACAAATTAATGGGTTCAACTAATAAACCGTAAAATTCTCCAAAGATGCAGGAAGGAAAATGCAAAAATGTGAAAGTATGAGGAAAAAAAAAATCAACATTCCTGAGGAATACATCCAGAAGCTCCAATATCCTCTTCATGGGGCTCCAGAGGAAGGAACAGAAAAATTGGAGCGGGTGAAATGGTCAGAAAATCAATACAAGCAAAAATCTTAAAGCTGAAGATAGATTGTTTTACTCCACTTGGGCTGCTATAAGAGAATACCTGAAAACAGGTAATTGATAAATCACGGAAAATTATTTCTCACCGTTCTGGAGGCTGGGAGTCAAAGATCAAGATACCGGTGGGTTCGGTGTCCGTGAGGACTTTCTCGGCGCTTCCAAGCTGGCGCCCTGTTAGGTTGTGCTGGAGGGAGGAACGCCACGTCCTCACATGGCAGAAGGGCGAGAAAGCCGAAAGCCGCCCGAAGCCCCCTGAATAAGGGCCCCAAGCCCGTTAATAAGGGAGCAGCCCTCACGGCTTAATCGCCTCTTAAGGGTCCCACCTGTGAACAATAATACTGTCACATTGGCCTTGAGTTTCAACACCTGAACTTAGGAGGGGCCATATTTAAACAATAGTATAGAGCTAAGTTTTTAGTTTGAAAGAGCCCACATAGTGCCAAGTAAAATAAAAGAGCAATTATAAACTAACCCTTAGTCATAGCTTGATAAAATTTCACAACAAAAAGAAAATTATGAAAAAATTCCAGAGAGAAAAATCCCACAAAGTAGTGAGAATCAGATTTCTTGTTGGGAACAGTGGATGCTGAAAAAAATACCAAAGTTCTGAGAGAAATAATTGTTAACATCAAATCCTATTTCTATAAAAATTATAATTGAGAAGTTAGGGGAAAATACAGACATTTTCAGATGTGCTAAGATGAATGGGAACTTTTTAAAGGAATAATGTGAGCTTGCACTTTGGAAAATGAAAGATAAAGCCAAGAATTTTTTTAAAAACTGGTCTCTAAGAAACAGCAAGTAGCAAAGAAACTATTAAGGCAAGTTATGATTAAATAATTATTGATGGTAGGCGCAGCGCCCGTAGCACAGTGGTTACAGTGCCAGCCACATACACTGAGGATGGCAGGTTTGAACCTCGGCCCAGGCCAGCCAGACAACAATGACAACTGCAACAAAAAATAGCTGGGCATTGTGGTGGGTGCCTGTGGTCCCAGCTACCTGGGGCTGCGGCAAGAGAATTGCTTAAGCCCAAGAGCTGGAGGTTGCTGTGAGCTGTGACACCATGGCACTCTATCAAAGATGACATAGTGAGACTCTGTCTCAAAAAATAATAATAATTATTGATGGTAAAAAATTAATCATCTGAAATTAATGATCAGTGACATGGAGAAAAAGATGTAATGCAGGCTAGCATTCTTAACCTTTGAGACAGAAAAGTAAATACATTGATGATGTCTCTTTTTTTAGATTTTTTCCTATGAAAAATTGCAGGCAGACATTAAAAAGAATACGTGTCTTATAACAAACTTCATTATACCCATCATCTAAACTTAATAATTGTTCACGTTTTGCCATATTCCTATAGTAATTTAAGATAATTGCCAGATATCATGATTCTTCATCACTACATATTTCAATATGTATCTCTAAATAATGACTGTTTTATATAACCACAATAGCATTATCGCATTTCATAAGGTAACAGTTCCTTAGTATAATTTAGTATCCATTTCATATTCCATTCTCTCTAATAGTCCCTTAAATGTCTTTTTATAGTTGCTTTGTTCAAACCAGGGCCACACATAGCATTTGGTTAATACATCCCTCAAGCCTTGTTTAATTCTGAAGTTCATTGTCCCAGCTCACTCAAGCCTTTCTTTTTCTCATGCAATTCACTTGATAAACACGACAGTTGTCCCACAAAATGACCCACAATCTGGATTTGTTTTCTAACTTGTATGGCCTTGTTCTCCAGTCACAATTTATATCAGTTAATTATCAAAGGCTTGATTAGATTCAACGGTATTGTTAGGAGTAGTTCCACGCACTGCTGGGCTCTCTACATTACAAGCCCTTGTGAAGCACATTATGTGAAACTGACCCCTTTTACAGAAGCTAAATTTAACCAGTGGGCTCAGGTGGGGATAACCTCTATTACAAAATGACATTCCTGCTCTCCTCCCCCTCAGAAGGGCAAGTAGGGGATGACAATTGTACTTGGGCAAAATAACTCTTGAGTTTAACAGGAACAAAAATCAGAAACTATTTAGAAATTAACAAAATGAGAACACTGCATATCACAAAGCCCAGAAAAAACACAAAGATGGCAGTGGACATTATTTTAAAAATCAGAAATTAATGAATCAGCAAAAAGCAAATCTGACCAATAAATAAACCAAAAGCTGTCCCTGGAAAAAGTAGACAAATACTTAGCAAGTCAGACTGAGAGGAAAGAGAGAGGATATCTCTACAAGCAACAGAGGTTATGCGAAAAATCAGGAGAGAAAAATGTGTTCTAGAAGACAGGGTGAATTCTGAGAAAATATGAATGATTAGCTTGGCTCCAAAAGAAATCTCAAAACACAAATTGGTCACTGTGAGACATTCATCTATTAAAATCAGATAAATAAACCAAATTATTCTATTAATGAAGGTAGTTCACCACATTCAAGGAGAAAAATGATAATTACCAAATAATAATGGCTAACTCTGATAGAGTAATTACCATGGGCCAGGCCCTGTTCTAACAACTTTAATATTACTAACTGATTCAATTTTAATAAATACTAAAAAAGCATTTGATTAAATTCCATCCAACCATATTGTTTAATGGTTATATATACACAAAGTGTGTATAAAGAGAAGTATCACTATTTTAGAAAAAAAATTAAGTACCTACTGGAAATTTATAGCAAGCCTTACACTCAGTGGGAGTATTAGAATTTTTCATATCAAGTGACGGAAACCCAACTCAAAATGCTTTAAGAGGTATTTTTGCAAGTAACTCGCAGTTCTAGGGAATTCATCTAGATTGGCAATGCCTGGATCCAAAGAAGCCCTAACTGAAGGATAAAGGACTATTCGATTTGCAAGAGTATCACAATTTTGAAAGAGCACTGTACCCTAGCATATACAAACTAAGATCCAATTTACAAAAAAACTGAAGCACATACAAATTTGTCAGAGATACTTCAGATGCACATGTGCCCTGGCCCCTTCATTCTGTCTGGAGAGATCCTCTGCCCACCTCTTCCTTTCTTACCCTGGTTATTCCCCAAGGCCAGCCTCTTCTCTCCCCCTCACTCGTTATCATTCATCCTTGCTCAGAGTTTGCTTCTGTTCTGAATGAGGTGTTGCCTAAAGAATTTCTGGATCTCTCCCCAGGCGTGCTCCTGGGCTGCTGCATGGGCAGCAGGGTCCCCTCCCCAGAGGAAGGGCCTGGGAAGGCCCCGGACCCGGGACGCGAAGCACAAAGGAGCATAGGGTGGGTCTATGAGGTGCCCCGCGCTGGGGTACACCAGAACCCTGCCGTGGCTTCTGCCGTGGCTCCGCAGCCGGTCCATGGCCTGCTCAGCATACAGTTTGCTTCTGATGAATTCATCATCTTCTCCGACAATAAAAAGAAGCCGGCTCTGAGCCTTTTCAACTGGCAGCACGCTCTGCCCATTCAGCTTGTCGCGCGGGTCTCCGTAACAGTGGCAGTAGCTCAGAGCTCCAGAGGCGTGCACCTGCACGCGCTCCATTTCAGGGCGGATGGGGGTCACAACCAGGTCCTTGTACCGGAGAGGAACACCCATGACAGCAGTGAACCCGTTAATGCAGACGATGGCCACCGCTTGCTTCAGGTAACAGGCCATGGCCAGCGCGATCTCTGCGCCCTTGCACATGGAGATCACTCCGATTCCTGGCCTTTGGATCTGAAGCGCAAAACAAAGGGAAATACATCATGGGTCCCGCTCTCAGAAAGCTGTACTCTGCGTGCAGATAAACCAGTAGGATGGACAGGCGAGTTCTGACATGGGGGCTTACTAGCTTCTGTGACTTGGAAGGTTACTTAGCCTCTCTAAGCTCTATTGTCTTGTGGAGGTGACATTACCTACCTTACAAGGTTGTTATGAGGATCAACTGGAACAACAGAAAAAAACACTCATTATCAAAGGGACGGTTCTAGAAATGCAAAATTGCCTAACACACCTGAGACAGGTAAGCTTCCCCGAGCACCAAATTCTTTCTCTAGCCACAAAAGAGGCATTTCTCTGGTTTTCTCAAATATTATGTTAAGTGTAATTCACATTTAAATAGCATTTTACAGCTACAATGTTTATTGCCCATATATTACCTACATGAGTTCAATGGCTAATCCTGAAAGCACTGGGAATATAAAGAGAGACGGAAGATTTGGATTCAATAAATAATTGAATTCGGTATTATAGAAGGGATCATTAATTCCCTCATAGACAGAGGGAGCAGAGGGGAAGAAAAGAGTCTAAGAAATGAGGGAGGAAAAGGAGGAGACTGGGACAGACAACAGCAAGTACAAGGAGACCTAGTTTGTTCGTTAATCTCACAATATTATCCCAGAGGACCTTTCTGTCATCAGAATTATCTGGGGGGAAAAAGTTTTAAAATTAGAGCTTTCTAAGATCCCATTTTTTTTAGTGCTTGCTTTGATAGGTCTTAGTGAACCCTAGAATCTGATACATATTATCTCAGTCCTTCTAATAATAAAACTGAGATTCAGGAAGTTTAAAAGACTTGTCCAAGGTCACAATAGTATGAAGGGGCAGAGGTGGATATTGGAGCTCATCTGCTGTCTAAATCCAAATAGAATTTTTGCAATTGACTTTCGTCCTCAATTTCACAAATATTTAAATTTGAAATTTAAAAATTAACTTGAGGCTTTGCGCCTATGGTTCAAGTGGCTAGGGTGCCAGCCACAAACACCGGAGCTGGCAGGTTTGAATCCAGCCTGGGCCCACCAAACAACAATGACAACTACAACCAAAAAAATAGCCAGGTGCTGTGGCAGGTTGGGAGGCTGAGGCAAGAGTATCGCTTAAGCCCAGGAGTTTGAGGTTGCTGTGAGCTTTGATGCCACAGCATTCTACCCAGGATGACAGCTTGAGACTCTGTCTCAAAAAAAAAAAAAAAAAAAAAATTAACTTGAAAACATTTTATCTGGGATTAATTCCTTTTAGACAATCCTTTAAAAAGATTCAAATTGGCTTAGAAAAGTAACACATATGTTTTATCTATCCTAAAGATGAAGATGTTGATGATTTTTTTTGAGACAGAGTCTTACTTTGTTGCCCTCAGTAGGGTGCCATTGCATCACAGCTCACAGCAACCTCACACTCTTAGGCACAAGTGATTCTCTTGCCTCAGCCTCCCAAGTAGCTGGGACTACAGGAGCCTCCTACAGCACCCAGCTGTATTTAGAGACAGAGGTCTTGCTCTTGCTTAGGCTGGACTTGAACCCATGAGCTCAGGCAATCTACCCACCTGGGCCACCCAGAGTAGTAAGATTACAGCAATGGTTCTCAACCTTCCTAAGGCTGCGACCCTTTCATATACTTCCTCATGTTGTGGTGACCCCATTAGGAATGTTGAGAACCACTGGATTACAGGCAAGAGCCACCATGCCCACTGATGAGGTTCTAACAGGAAACATCCTATCTCTCCTTGAGAAGAGTCACAGCTCTCCAGAGTTGGGGTGGGAAAGAATGATACCTGATGGGAAGTCAAGATAATTTAATGATTTAGAGCCAAGACATTATCAGGCTGGCTCTGTTACTTAATGCCTGTGTAGTTTTGACACATTACTTAATCTAAATATCCTTTCTTGTCTAAAAAGTGAAAATGACATTGACAGTACCTACTTCATAAGGCTACTGTGTTAAACGGGATAGTGAGTATAAACTACATAGTGTGCGGTTTAAATGTAACTCAGTAAATGTTATCTGATATTATTGTTTTACCATTGTTAGATTGATTCATAGTAATAGCTGATATTTGAACATTTTTGACCTGAAAAACAAAAATATGGCTTAACGTAATAGAATATCAGTTCTGACACGTGATCATGTGGTATTTATTGCAGTGTTTCTCATTTTAGTCATTAACACAAATGTCCGTACTTTGGGACCTCCTCAAGAGAACGAAGTCAAATCCAACCAAGATTTAACTCTTAGGAAAAGCTGGGCTTACGACGTTATAGTCCATGTCTTTTCACACTTTAATGCGTGTGAGAATCACCTGGGGGATCTTGTTAACATGCAGAACCTGGTTCAGGGGCAGAAAATGAGATTCTGCATTTCTAATGGCTCCCAGGTGATGCTGAGGCTGTTGTCCCACAGACCACACTTCCAATAGAGCAACAATACTTGGCAAAGAGTTCTCAACTGATGCTTCTTTTCGATTATTTTCTGGCTTCTGGCACTGGACACTTAACTTTCGGTTTGCTCTACCTTCAGCTCTGAAACTAACGACAGAGCTAATTCAGCTAATCCGGTGACGTAGCTAAATGAGTTTTGCTAATAATCCTGCCTTGCTCTTGTGCCGCAGGCCCAGTACTGAGCCTCTGCATGGCTCTTAGTCTCTGAACTCTTTGGTGTGATTTACTCTAGCATTTCCCCTGCAGAGATAATCACTGAAGTCAGAGAACACATCAAGCCAGGGAAGCTATGATTTAAGATCAGAGGCTGATAAAATATCAAAGCCATTTGTGAGTAAATTAATTACAAACACTTCAAATACAAGGTGCTTTGACTTTTTTCCACTGAAAATATCATAATATGTCCACCATTCGTTATCTTCTAGATAACAATAAGCACGAAACGGATAACAAATCAACTCAAAAATTCTGCAAAGCAGATATAACCACTCCCATTTAAGTGTCAGTTGTGCTATGTATGCCTGAGTTTGTATGCCCAGATTGGTGAAACAGAACAGACATTTGTGATTTTTTTTCCCTGTAAAGTTGCAAGGTGAAAATGAAAACTATTTTAAATACCTTGGGGTGAGCTAGTAGCAAGTTGGCAGCTTCCTCAAAATATTCCAAGTCCACTTCCAGCAGTTCTTCAGGCAGGTCTTCGTAGTCAAAATATGCTAAGGCCAGCACTGCAAAGCCACGGGCAGCCAAAAGACTGGCTCGAAACTCTACTAGACCTCCAATGGCTCCAAACAAATCAATGACGCCTAGGAAAGGACCTTCCCCTGAGAGCACAAATCAGAAAGAGAATGGAATAGGAAAGTGAAAAGAGGGTCAAGTAGATAGCACCACAGCGCGGGGCAAGGCAAGCAAAATTAATTCCATCTTCTCTCATGCACACGTGCCCACAAACACATAGGCACAAAATAGAATGTCAGTTTTAAAACATTACAGAAAATCTGGTTCTCTGATAATTCGATGCTCTTGGGGTTTGTTTGTATTTATTTCCATCAACAACGTTTTCTGCACCATGAAGACTCAGTCTCACCTGGAGGAAGAAAAAGGGCTCCTCGCACTCGACCTTCCCGGATCTGCTTCCTCTGCACCCCCGGGCCTGAGAACCACCGTTGTACAACCTGGCTGGCACTGGGTTGAATGATGGCTGAATATTGGGAGCAAATAGAATCATATACGTCCAGAGTGACCCAAAAGGGGGTGTTGAGCACATCGTGCTTGAGCAGCCTCCAGAAAGCCTTCTCAGGCTTCAGAGACCAGAAAAGGCCCATGGGATGGACCCCCACGTAATCGCCTCCAAGTGCGGGAGCCTGCTCCAGGTCCACCTCCCCAGCCTCATTCGCCCTGTAGAAGGCTTTGGATTGGAACAGATCACCCTTGTCATCCTTCAGTGAGGCCTTGAGGGTCACCACCTGGAACGGGGGCAGGCCTGTCACTCGGATGTGCACTGGCTCATCTGCAAGGGCGCTTGCTGGGGTGGCTGTCAGCTGAGGCATGGTAACGGGACCAAGTGGCGCTTTCCGCTCTGCAGAGAAGACTGTGAGTTAGAGACTTGAAGACAAAGTTTACACTGGGTTTGGCCAAATTAACTTGGAGGCGGGATAGGGAGACGTGCAGAAAGTACTCACTGTTCTCATCTTACAGTACAGATGAGGAAATGGATTAAGTGCCAGGCTCCAGGGCTCACAAATAGCTGAGAGCGGAAATGGGAATTCAAGCTATCTCTAACACCATGATCTCCTGTCTTATCCATTATAGCACTAGTAAATCTTAGTTGTGTGGTTTTAAGTAATTTGAGCTTTAATTCTGCAATTGAAGTAATTCCCATGTGACCTATTTCACAGAGTGTTTATTAGCATCCGAGGGGGTGGGGTGCGGTAATGCGCGACAATGGGCTCTGAAACAGCCCTGCTTTTCTCTTGGGCAGGAGAGCAGATTATGTAAACAAGCAAACTATTATGTATCTTTTTTTCTCTTTTTTTCTACTCTACCTGCCATGGTTAGACCTCTAGCTCTGTGGTCTTTCCCTTTTTAAGGGAAAATAAAACTTCATGCTCTTGTCTTTGCTTTTCTGCTTCTCCAGTGGAATGGAACATACCAGTGCTGTTTGTGGTAACGAGACTATAATCCACGTTAGAGCAACCATTTTATACCCTGCCCCATAATAAGGAAATCTGGGGTCTTCCTTCCTTTCTGCCTCTGTACCTCATTCCACAAAGGATTTGAACCTGCTCACAGATAACAGCCAAAGAGGATAATAAAGATTGAAATAGCACCTGGGAAAATATGCACCAGACTCACAGGTATTTGTCATAGAAAACTTTGTATATTCCCGTAAAAAAAGAAAAATATTTTGTGAGCTCTAAGTTTTCTGCCAAACTACTGATAGCTAAAGGAAAAGGGGCTGCCTTGTTGGTTTCATTGTTACAATTATTCTTAAAAAAAAATTATCAGGTCCTTAAGAGAAAGGAAAATGGGGGGCCCTTCCAGAAAGGCCTTTAGCTCTAAAAGAAATTTCTCATATGAGACTTTGACATAGGTAGACATGATTTTTTCAATTTTTTAACCATTTTTTTCCATATCTTTGCAGAAATTGTGGTGTCACCTCACAACAACATGATTCTCCAGGGGGGTCCTTAATTTTACTGGGAGGAATGTGTAAAATACAGCCTTTGGTTTTAGGTTGTTGACAGGGTCTGGCAGTGCAAGAGTAGAAAACGGGCTCTGGACGCTCAGTTCTTCATTGTAGAAAGGGGATTTTCAGAGTTAGGAAAGGGTCAAGGGAAAAATGGCTCTGGCATTCCACCATCCCCACATGCTGACTGCCTTGTCAAGCTCAAGTCACTTGCACCCAGGTGGAAATTAAGACCGATGCCCATGCAGAACCTGGACTCCGTTTCCTTTCATTCATGTTTCAGAATAGTCTTTTATTTTTGGTCTTTGAATTTTCAATCACATGACATAAAAAAGAGTGTTGTCCTATATAACGTATCAGAGCTCTATTTGTGTTTTCTGATCTAATTCCTTCCTGTAAATCTCAATTGGGAGAGATTCATTCCAAATCTGGGAATCCTTCATTCCCAGAAAAGAGATCATTAAGAAGGCACCATTGGGCCTGGCATGGTGGCTCATGCCTGTAATGCTAGCACTCTGGAAGGCTGAGGCAGGTGGATTGCTTGAACTCAGGAGTTCCAGACCAGACTGAGCAAGACTGAGATCCTGTCTCTACTAAAAATGAAAAACTGAGGGCGGCACCTGTGGCTCAAAGGAGTAGGGCGCCAGCCCTATATACTGGAGGTGGCAGGTTCAAACCCAGCCCTAGCCAAAAAAAAAAAAAAAAGAATTATTAAAAATGAAAAACTGAGACAAGAGGATCACTTGAGTTTGAAGTTGCTGTGAGCTAAGACGCCATCACACTCTAACCAAGGTGACAGCTTGAGACTCTATCTCCAAAAAAAGGTAAGAGAAATAAATATTCTACTTACATAGTGATTTTGCAATAGAAAATTTGGGGGTTTATTTTCAAGTCATGGTTCCCTTTTATCTGAAACTGCTCTCTTAAAGCCCAGAGCTATGGACACTCAGCAGCTTTATTTGTACCATGTGGTGGTCTTAACCCTGGAGACCTTACTGATTGTACCAAGGATGGATATGTCATTCAAGATGTGCTGGGCAGGAGGCAGCCAATCTGTCCACACATGGAGTCTATCACCACTACAGCCTACAAATAATTATCACTTGAGAAAATCATCACATTATACTATTACTGAGCGATGAGTCCAGAGCCATGGCTATCTCACAGTCCTTATCGGCAAAGCCAAACGACCTTACTTACTCCCTGGGCTGGTTCGCTGAAAGATCAACTCACAATTACGGCAGATTAATAAGAGAAAAGTTTATTTACAAATATCATGCACAAGGGGGAACCACAAGAATGATTCCCCAACGTCTCAAGATGGTCAGATACTTTTATAGAAGCCTTTTTGACCAGAGTGGGAGAAGGTGGAGAATGGGTGCAGCTAGTGGTTGCGAGGGAGGATGAACAGGCAGGGGAACAGATTGACTTGTAAATTAATCCCAGGGACAGGTGTTTTAAAGATTCGGGCCAGGTCTGCTAATATTCAGGGTGGAAAGAAAGTTGCCCCCTTTGATCCCCTGATCAAGTCAGTCTGGTTTTATGCAGGTATAGGGACAGCCCCTTCCAATGGTTTCTGATTGTGAATGACCTTTAATTCAAAATATTCTTTATTTTAAGTAGTCATATTTGGGGGTAAAGTTTACTTAGCTCCTTAAAAGAGAGGAAAGGGTCCCATATAAACAAAAGTAAAGTCAAAAACAAGAAGTGATAGCTTTTCCAGATAGAAGAAATTAATACAACAATGCTGGCAGTCGGAACAAACAGCTCAGCATTCCCCCCCAGGAGTCATGCTAGCTGTCCAGCAAGGGACTTCAACCAGCACAGGTCCCTTTTTTAGTTGAGATAGGGTTAAGAAGCCTTCTCAGGGCCATCCTTTTAAGGGCCCAGGGGCAGTTCCAAAAAACTTTAGAACAACATCATGGCAGGTAAAGATCAGGCCAGGGTTACCACTGTGGGGGCCCATGGTTCTGTCAGTAGGCCCCCCTGGTCAGGATAGGTTTCTCTTCCTGCCAGGTACAGTGAGGGCAGAGGTTTCCGTGGGTGGGGGTCACTCTGGCAGTATGCATGACCAATCTGGGTAAGCATCTGACCATGGGTGGTCACGCACCCCAGTAGGCTCCTCCAGCCCGTGGGGCAAGGCCCCCATGGCTAGACCAAGTGGCTTCCTCCAGTCTACTGGTGGGGGGACACCCCTGTGGCTGCACAAGGGAAAGAGGGAAGATGACAGATGTGATGGTCTGCGTCTTCCCTTGTAGATGAGGAATTCTTCCTCAGCTCTCAAGGATAGCACCTCACTGGGATGTACTTTGAAGAATTGGAACCAGTTTGACCCTCAAACTCTGAAGAGGAAGCACCTCATTTTCTTCTCCACAGAGGCCTGGCCAGAGTATAATGTGTTAGGTGGTGAACAATGGACACCAGAGGGCAGCCTAAATTATAAGACCCTTCCACAGTCCGGCCTGTTCTCTGGGAGAGAAGGGGAGTGGTCTGAGGTGTCTTATGTCCAAGTCTTTTTTTTTACTGTGTGTGAAAACCCTCTACTGCGTAAATCTTGTCACCTTGACCACACGCTTTTGGTGTTAATTGCTGGTCAAGAGCCCTCACAGAGACATCAAGAGTCAGGCTCAACTTGCTTGCTCTACCTGGCACCATTCCCTGGATCACAGTGACCCCATTGAAAAGGATGAAGGATCAGGCCCATTTCTGAATACCCCTCCCAGTCTGTACCCAGCAGGGTGCCCCCTGCAGGAAGTAGGTAGGTCAGGGGTTTCTGCCCCTACATGGGGCATGTTCCTTTCTCAGATTTGAAACAAATCAAAATGGACTTAGGGAAGTTTTGATTTCTCCTGGAGAGATGGTGTGCTGCTGCTAGATCAGACCGTAACAAGTTCTGAGAGATGAGCTGTGCTTGAGCCTGCCAGAGCTTGTGGAAATGACTGGTATTTAACCAATATTTGGGGATATACAACTCCAGAGGAGAGGAATTCAATCCCAACAGGATTCAGGTCGTTCTATCCCAGGAGCCTAGGTGGGACTCAGGAACGGGGAAACGTTTCCCAATTAGTGTGGTAGAGGAGCTGCGTGGTCCCAGAAAAAGCCATGAATGACCCTAAATTATCCCCCATTGCTCAGGAAAAAGAAGAAAACCCCTCAGCTTTCCTAGAGAGACTTAGGGAGGCCAGAGAAAGCTTACTACCCTATCACCTGATACTTCTGAGGGCCAGCTTATTTTAAAAAACAAATTCATTATCCAGTCAGCCCCAGGCATCTGGAGAAAACTATAAATATTGGCTCTCAGCCCTGATCAAAATTTAGATCTCCTGAAAATGACTACGTTGGTCTTTTTATAATTGTGACCAAGAGGAGCTGGAGGAGATGTAACAGAGAGACAACAGAAGGGCGACAGCCCTGGTTATGATCCTCCAGACAAGTGCCTTTGGCAGTTGTGACCCCAAAACCCCAAAGAATGATAACCCCAACGGATGTTATCAGTGCGGCTGGCAGGACCACTACAAGAAGGATTTCCCAGAATGGTTCAAGCCAGCTGGCAAGCCCCACCCCAAACCCCAACCCCCGTCCCTATCCCTTTTGTGGGGGAGACCTTTGGAAGGCAGATTGCCCCAGGGGACCTAAGTCAACTGAGTCAGATACCTCCATACAGATGGTACAAACGTGGGACTGATGGGGCTTGGGGCTGCCCTCACTGCTCTGCACACGACATCCCCCCCGGGAGCCCCAGGTATGCGTATCAGTGGTAGACAGGGAGGTGACTATCCTGCCTGATATGGGCAGCTGCCACTTCATCTGTTCTCATCTCCAACCCTGGCCTCTTATCTCCCCATTGCATAACTGGGAGGAGCATCTGGCAGGACATTAAGTTCATGTGTCTCTCAACCTTTGAGCAGTGACTGGGAAAATCTGCTTTTTTTCATGCTTTCTTAATTATATCTGAAAGCCTCACTCAGCCTTTAAGAAAAGATACACCATTCCACCACCCACCAGCCCTGCTGGGACTCCAAGGCCGGGCTTTGCATCACGAGGCAATAGACTCCCAGGCCAGGCTTCAAGTCATGAGGCAACACCAGGCACTCCAAGACCTTCTAACAGAAGTTTGGTGGATGCGGTGGACAAGTTGGAGTCACCTTTCGAGGCTTGTTTTGCTTCTCTGGCGAGTCAGGACTATATTAATGGCATTGATCAGGAAGAAATTCGAACTGGTATGATTAGTGTATCCAGAAATTTCTGGGTATTACAAAACAGACAGAATGATATTTTTTCTACAAAAAAGATTGCAGTTATCTGTCCAGAAACCAGAACAAGTTATCAAAGAAGTCTCCAAGCTGAGGAATGAATTACAATGGAAAGAGACGCTGGTCCACAGGCACTTGGCCAAGCTGCGGCATTGGCAGCAGGTGCTGGAGGATAGCAGGTGTTGTGTACAGCACAGAAAGCCGGCCCACACCCCTCAGGGCTCCTTGGCCCACCCGGAACAGCCATTGGCCACTCTCCCTGGACCTCGGAAGCTGACCTGAAGGACAGGGCACCTGCCACAGCCTCAGGGTGAGCCAGAGTACAGGCAGCCTTGAACAGTTTGTCACATACTTGTGTACATGGGTGGCATTTTGGAAGAGCTCTTTGCCAGAGGATGAGTTGATTTTAGTTTTATGCTCCCACCTAAAAATTTTCCACTATTTTTATAAGGTATTCAATTTCTGGAATACTTTTTAAAATTCTTGTGGCTCGAGTAAATAAACCAAGTGAATGTTTTCATCTTTAGCAAGGTTTACACTGTTTGTGTGGTGATAGTCACAGATTGTATTTGTTAAGTTTTTGTTTCTTTTTTTCTTTTTTTAGTTTTGTATGACTTTCCATTTCCTTGTTAAGTGAGTTTGTTTCAGCTAAGGAAAAAAAAAAAATAATTAGGCTGGGTCCAATGGCTCACGTCTGTAATCCTAGCACTCTGGGAGGCTGAGGACAGATTGCCTCAACTCACGAGTTCGAGACCAGCCTGAACTAGAGCAAGACCCTATCTCTAACAATAGCTGGACACTGTGGTGGGTGCCTGTAGTCCCAGTTATTCAGGAGTCTGAGGCAAGAGGGTCACTTGAGCCCCGGAGTCTGAGGTTGCTGTGAGCTGTGATGCTACAGCACTCTATAGAGGGTGACAAAATGAAACTCTGTCTCAAAAAAAAAAAAAAGAAAGAAGGAAGGGAGGGAGGGATAGAGGGAGGAAAGAGAAGGAAGGAAGAAAGGAAAGAAAGAAAAGAAAGAAGAAAAGGAGGAAAGATTATGAAGGACAAGGATTTTGCTTGGGGCCCTTTTATGATAACTACCCCACAATGAGAGCATGGAAAAATAGGCAGTCTACCTAGGGTAAATTTGCTGTGTTTCAGCTCTGCACTACCTCAAGAAGAGGAATATAATGCACCAATGTTCATCCTGCTCCCACAGCTCTCAGAATGAGGAGACTATAAACAGGTAGGAAGAGGAATGAAACCTCCTGCTTAGGGTAGTGATGTCGCAGGGCAGTCTCCAGGCGAATGCTGATGTTTATTTGGAGTAGACTTATATTTGGTATGATGTTTATTTACTTGTTTTGAGGGGGAGGGATGCAGTCAGAGCAGTGAAGTGCTGAATTGTGTTGCATCCTGCGGTCAGGAGGCAGTGTCAGTGACCGGTGCTGTGTCTCAGTGCTGTGGCAGTTGGGGCCTGGGGGAAGTATGAGGCATTAAAGCTTGCTCTGATTGTCAAAAAAAGAAAAAAAGGAAAGAAAAGATATACTGACCTAAACAACAGACAGGACTCTATTTGATGCCTTCCCTTATCAAAACAGATGTTAAACCCCAAGAGTGGGCTACTAAAGGACAGGTGGGAGGAACAAACATATCCTCCACCCATTCATAGCAGAGTCAGAGACCTTACTTTTCACCTTTCCCACACAGGTAAAACTGGCTAGCCCTGGCTGGGTGCCCGCAGTTCAATGGTTAGGGCCCCAGCCACATACACCAGGGCTGGCAGGTTCGGGCCAGGCCTGCTAAACAACAATGGCAACTACAACAAAAAAAATGATCAGGTGTTGTGGCAAGTGCTATAGTCCCAACTACTTGGGAGGCTGAGGCAAGAGAATCAATCACTTAAGCCCAAGAGTTTGAGGTTGCTGTGAGTTGCGATGCCACAGCACTCTACTGAGGGCAACATAGTGAGACTCTGTCTCCAAACAAACAAACAAAAAATAAACAGGCTGGACCTTAGATGTGGACTCATCACACACAAGTCAAGCTCATCTGTTGGCAGAAATAACAAAACCTAATATAACTGGGCTCCCCATCTGAACAACAAAACCGGATGTTGATACAAAGATCTAGATTTAAAAAATGGCCTCAAGATGTTCCCTCTTCCTCTTTATAACCTTATTGACTCTAGGAATTTAGACATAGTACCCTTCCAACAGGCAAAATGTTTGGACTGACTTGGCTAAAAATGTCATGAATGTGTCTGATTTTTATCTGACAGGAGGAACTTACACAGAACAGGTGTTTACATCTTGTTCAACAGGGGTCTGTACTCTCTTAGAGTTGATTAGAGACCTCAGTGTGTTCCCATACATCCAAAAGAATCTCACCTGTCCAGATTTGCATGGGTAGGGACCAGCAAGACGGACCAAAGAAAGGGATAGGTTTGCCATCACCTTAAAACAGTTACACCTGGGGAGGATTGTGTAACGTTCTCAAGCTGCCCTGCCTCCTCTGTCAATTTAACTAACAGCCCACTCCAGTGTTGTGATACAATAAGCCATATTTTAGCAACAGAGTGCCCCACAACCAGCACTGAAGTCATCTTGCCTTTCTGTTTTAGTGCCATCCTTTTGGTGTGTGGCACAAGGATCCAGAGAGCTGACCCTTTCGGCTTCTCTTGCGTTCACTATCTATGTAACTAACAAGCTGGCTGAGTGGAGGAGGGGCGCATTATTTCCTTGCCAGCTGAATCTGTTTACTAGTCCAACCAACCATCTCATTACATACGCTATTGTAAAAATCTGCTTCTTTATCTTTTTGAGACAGATAAACTTCTAGCCAAAAACAGTTTCCACGAGCAGCATGTAGCTAATCAAATTCAATTAATTAAACGTAAATGAAATTTGAAATTTATTTTCTCAAGCACACTGACTGCAATGTAACTGCTCAACAGCCACATGGAAGTGGAAGGTGTAGATACGAAACGTTTTACCATCACAGCATGGCCTTTTGGACAGCACTATTCTAGACTGTGAATTCCGAAACACAGGATCTGTGTTTCTGCGCAATAAACCACCTGGGACAATGGTATTTTTTTTCTTTTTCTTGAGACAGAGTCTTACTTTTTCACCCTTGGTGGAGTGCCATGGCATCACAGCTCACAACAACGTCAAACTCTTGAGCTCAAGTGATTCTCTTGCCTCAGTAGCTGGAACTACAGGTACCTGCAGCAACTCCAGGCTCTTTTTACAGATGAGGTCTTGCACTGGCTCAGGCTGGTCTTGAACTGGTGAGCTCAGGCGATCCACCCACCTTGGCCTCCCAGAGTGCTGGGATTACGGGCATGAGCCACCATACCCGGCCTGGATAATGGTATTATATCTTGTCCAACACTACATTCCTCAGTTTCTAGAATAGTGCCTAGCCTATAGCAGTTGCTTGCAATAAATGTTTGATTAATTAAACGAAACAATAAATGGTGTGTGTAAAAGAAAAAAAAAGGTCAGTGAAATATCTCAGAGTATGAATAGGAAAGGACAGAAGCCAGATTGAATTCTTACAAGCTGCTTCTGAAGATGAGTGACTCTTCCGCATGCAATGAATACATTTTCTAAGCTTCCCCTTATTTTTATTTTTTAAGGTTTATTTTATTTATAACTAGCAGTTTATTATTTTGAAGTCAATCTCATAAACACAAACATAGTGACTTTACAAATTCTTTAAACAAAAGTTCTTACATCCTGATCCTAAAGCATCCTATAATAGATTACAGTAAAAGCAATGTTAAGGAGAAAAGATCTCCCAGTGATCGAAATCTTAAGAAAACAAGAAGCATTCCTATAAAGTTAACAATTAAAAACAGTGTTGTAAAAGTTAAAAAAAAGCACCCCTCCCTTTTCTTATTAAAAAAAAAATCACCAGTTCATTAAAATAATTTGTCAACTAATAAAAAGTATACATGAAGTAAAATATTCATTTTTAAAATATCTGACACCATAATGGGCATATTCAATCTTTTCAATATTTTAGCCTTTAGACCACTTTAGTATTAAACACCTGCCTTTTCTCAGGAAGCTGTTGCAAACCCAGGTGTTTTTTTGGCTGTATGAAAATCAATAACCCTGTTTTCTTTCTTCCTCTCTCTCCCTTTCTTTTTAAAGCAAAATAAAGATATAATTCCCTTAAATAACACTTATCTTAATATTAAGCATCTTCCATTTTGCTTCATTACCAGAAATAGTGTTTTCAAGAACTGGATCTTTCTATGTCCATTTTTATTTTTATAACAACTTTCCTATTTGCTTATTATATTCATGCAGAAAATATGAAGATAGACAAATTCAAAGAAAATAAAAATTATCCAGTGCCATACCTCCTGCCTAACACAATAACAAGATTATACGCATTTCCTTCTAGTCTTTTTGTAAATTTACACAGCATTTTAAAACAAGTACTGTAATATTCTTACATATTTCCTCTTTCATCTCATATTATAGGAGCAACCATTTTCTTCAGGACCTTGAAATGCTATGTGAAAAGGAATCTTTGGTTGGCTGATTTATGATCTAATTATCATTAACCAAAATTTGCCCTCAATTGTTGAGTACTGAGATTATTTTAAATACTTGCCATTATAACACTATTATACACTCTTCTTCACACAAAATGTTTTGCATCTGATAATTTTTTAATTTCCCAGGAGGACCCAGCACAATGTTAAGTATTTTTAAGCCTGTGTATGAGACACTTCTAAAAGACCTGAATGACTTCGGAATATGGAACGAATGCAAATGACCAGTAAATGTGGGGAAAATTTTTACATTTTAGAAAAAGATTCCAAGAAGATACCATTCTTCTCTCTTTCTATTAAATTTGCAACCATAAAGGGTTATAGGTGATATCCCGTTTCCTATGTTGCCCACGGAATATGAGGAAGAAGTGGGACTCTGGTCATTTATGGATATGACTGTAAATGGGTAAAATATTTCTGGAGGACAGTGTGGGGAAGTGCTTCCCCTTGGTTTTACACCAGAAGCCAGGACTGCACCCTACGCGATGAGAAGGAAACAAAAGCAAAGCTGCCAGAGGACGAGCACCAAGACCCCTGCTGCCTCCCTCAGGACTGATCAGCCTGGACCCAGCGGGGCAGGAGCCCCCAGTAACACGGAAACAGCCTAATAGGGGCTGACCACGAAAGCCCTGGTGTTGAGGCCAGAGGCCCCCAACCCCCAGGCTGGCAGAGTGAGGTAGATCAGATCAAAGTCTATAACACCGGGGAATGATGACCTATTAGAAGACAGGGATGTCAAGGACTGGCAGGGCACCAACACCAGGGGACAGAAAGCAAAGCATGAAAGCACAGAAGGTCACCTGTGGCAGATAGTTAACTTATCAACAAACAAAAATGCTCTTCCCTTTTAGGAGCCTGGTGCTTTCCTTTAGTCAGCAGGGGCCCTTCCTCCTTCCAGCCCCATGCCAGCCCCGCACCCCCTACTGCCATGCCCCTAAATCCTGGGGGAAAATGTCTTGCAAGAATCAAGAAACAATCTCTCTAAATTCGCACTAGTTGGGCCCCGACTTGGGCAGCCAAATTGTACGTTTTGGTTCCAAAATAGTCTCTGGAGGATCTCTTGGTTAGGTTGATGCATCTGACAACACTCTGGGTTTCTGAGCAATAACCACCTGGGACAATGATCACCAGTCCCTCAGAGGACTGTGTTACCTGCTGAGAGGAGACACAGGCAGCAAGATGAAAGCCCCAGCCTTCCCCAGGGGCCCTGCAGCCGGTGATCAGAAAGCAGACCATTTCTACCAGGCAGTGACAGCTCCGACTCCCGAATACTCACCCTGAGTCCCGCTGCAGAAGGCAGTACTAAGCAGGATGGCTTGCTGAACTTGGATCCAAACTTAGAAGCACTGAATACTTGCCTGTTGGTTGCTACTTCATATCATTTAAAGCAGCCTCGTCTATTAATAAAAGTTGAAATTCTCTGCACAAAATCCATGTGCCACTTTTTAAGTTCCCAGTGCCAGGGCTACCAGCGGATACTCCTAAGGGGTCTGGGAATGGCCTCAGTCTCTCCCATCTGCCTTTCAGTACAGGTGTTTCCTAATGGAGTCTAATATGTCATCACACAGCTCGAGTGTCTAAGCTTATTCCCTTGGCTCCTCGCAACTCCTGGCTCTAGTCTACTTTGCTTTATTTCCTTTCCTATCTTGTCCGCTAAGTCAGCGGTCTCTAACGCAGATTCCTTTGCAACAGTTTCAAACATCTATCAATGATTTACATACTTGAAATCTTTCAGTAATCATAAAATATTATTTTTCATTTTGAATCCCAGGAAATGGACTCTTATCATAATCTACCACACTGACCTCCTTCTGACTGCCTACCAGGCTTAGGAACAAGATCCTCTATTACTTACTATAATTTTCTTTTTTTGAGACAGAGTCTTACTTTGTCACCCTCAGTAGAGTGCCAAGGCATCATAGCTCGCAGCAACCTCAAACTCTTGGTTTTAAGCAATTCTCTTGCCTTAGCCTCTGGAATAGCTCAGACTACAGGAGCCCGCCACAACACCTAGCTCTTTTTTAGAGAGGGGAGGTCTCACTCTGACTTAGGCTAGTCTCAAACCCATGAGCTCAGGCAATCTACCCATCTCGGTCTCCCAGAGTGCTAGGATTACAGGCATGAGCCATGGTCCCCAGCCTACTTACTATAATTTTTAATATCATATAACTTTCTACCAAGTATCTCATAACACCTTTTATCATGGAATTTTTCTTTATAGATTGGACTTTTGGAAGTATATCATGTGACCATCAGTGTCTTTGAAAGTATCTTTTAAAGATAGAATTACTGACCAGAAAGTTAAAATTTAGAAACATCTAATTGCATAAGTCATGGGCAAGGATGGGGGGAAAGTAGCAAGAATAATTGAGTATGCAATAAAGACTATTCTAGGGTTAAAATCACCAGGTGTATTTAAGGATTTCATGAAGGTTCCATTTAGCTGCAATGTGATGCAATCAATGGAAACCAGGCCTCTTTTTTCAGTGGTAGACATAACATTCCTAGTCACTATTAGAACCCCAAAAATGTGCTCTGTAAGAAAAACAACTATAGAAATTGAAGTGTTTCTAGCTCTCCTAAAATAGTATCAGTATATGACCAAAATTTAATTCAAATTTCTAGAGACTAGAATTTAACAACCTGGGGGGGGAAAGTCTCAACATAATGTAACTGAGAGAACCTAGGGCTATGTCTCTGGGTTCTAAGCCCAGCCCTACCATTAAGCCATTGTAAAAATTGCTTTGAGGCTCTATTATTCATCTGTAAAATGAGAAGGCTGGCATTGATGAGTATTCAAGAAAAAATTCAGTCATCAAATAACTGTTGTATTTTCTTCTAATTTGGTCTTAGGTCTCTCTCAGAAGATTGGCTACAAACTCTGTTCCAGACCTGACAGTGCTCCGGGAATTTGGTTGTGTGTGTGTATGGTGCGTCTTTCAAGGAGATTTGTGTCCTGCGGATGGCTAATGCCTCTCTCACAAGAAACTTGATTATACTGGCAAATGCCCTTATGGCTCCTGTCTGATCTGGATCTGGTTTATTCCTCTTTCCCAGAAAAAAGTTTGGGTGTGTTGGTCAGGTGGGAGACAGAGGAGGCAGCACAACTGAAAATACCAGGAAAACACTTAATCCTACAGTGTCTAGAACAGCTAAAGATCAACCCTAGGAGTTGATTAACAGGCACACTTACCTGGTAGGAGTTCTGTTTGCACAATTTTTTTCTTATGTTATTAATAATGCCATTTTTAATTAAATCATAGCTGTGTACATTAATGCAATCACAGGGTACAGTGTGGTGTTTTCATACACAATTTTAAATACTCTCATCAAACTGGTTAACATAGCCGTCATGTCATTTTCTTAGTTATTGAGTTAAGACATTCATACTCTGCTTTCAGAAAGATTCACTTGTACCCTTGTAAGATGAACCAGAGAGGCGACCCCACAAATCACCCTCCTTCAAAATAGGGCTGTGTACATTGGATACTTTTTTTTCCATTCTTGAGATACTTTACTGAGAAGAACATTTTCTAATTCCATCCATATAAACATGAAGGAAGTAAAGTCTCCATCTTTCTTTAGGGCTGCATAGTATTCCACAGTGTACATGTACCACAATTTATTGATCCATTCATGGGTCGATGGGCATTTGAGCTTCTTCCATGACCTGGCAGTTATGAATTGGGCTGCAATAAACATTCTGATACAAATATCTTTGTTGTAATGTGATTTTTGGTTTTCTGGATATATACCTAATAAAGGAATTGCAGGATCAAATGGCAGGTCTATTTTTAGTTCTCTAAGTGGTCTCCAGATGTCTTTCCAAAAGGAACATATTAATTTGCATTCCCACCAGCAGTGTAGAAGTGTTCCCTTTTCTCCACATCCACGCCAACATCTCTGGTTTTGGGATTTTGTGATATGGGCTAATCTTA
>NW_003852409.1:5744548-5763166 GCF_000181295.1 Otolemur garnettii
TCTTTCATAATTTCATAAAGAAGAGCCTCTGTGTTTTGTGAAGCAACTTCATCACCTTCAGGGATTCCTATAAGGTGAATATTAGCTTTCTTCAAATTATCCCAGAGCTCTCTGAGAGAATAATCCATCTTTGCTTTCCATTTCTGTTCCTCTTTGGATACTTGGGCACATTCAAAAGGTTTGTCTTCGATGTCTGAGATCCTTTCTTCTGCTTGCTGCATTCTACTACTAAGGGATTCTACCGTATTTTTCAGATCTTTGAGGGCTGCAATCTCTTTCCTCATTGTTTCAAAATCTTTAGTGGTTTTGTCTTTGAATTCGTTGAATTCTTGAGTGAACTCTTGGAATGCTCCTTGAATTTCTAATTCTATCTTTGCCTCTATTCTATTAATCTTATTTGCAATCCAAATCCTGAATTTGATTTCTGACATTTCAGCCAACTGTTTATGAAGAGGATTTTCAGCTGCCTTTCTTGGGGAGGTTGATCTACTCTGGTTATTCATATTACCAGAGCTTTTCTGCTGATTCTGCCCCATGATTATTTTACCCCATTTGGATTTTCCCCTTGAGCTTTGTCAAGGACTTATATGGTGTTATGGCTTGAGAGACTGGGGACCTGCTTGGTCTGGTGGGGCTAAGTGGCTCTGTCTTATTTTCAGCTGGTCTCTGTCCTACCCTAGTGAATCAGTCACTCTTGGTTGAAGTCTCTGCTGTGGAGAAACACCAGCAAAAATCAAACCTTCCCTCAACCATATACCCAGGGTGCCACTTTGGGTAGTCCTTGGGTGATTTGCCTGGTTCAAGGGGTCCAAATCAGTTGTCCCAGTCAGCACCAGTCTCAGGTGGGAGAGTTCAAAAACTCTCTGGCAACTAGATGGGGGGGGGGTCTGCTGGCAGCTCAGATATGACTCACTCCAGTGCTCCGTGAGGGCAGAAGGACCCACCCAGCAAATGAATTAGTCTGGGAAGGCTGATGCCTCCTTCCCCAACTTGCACCCAGTCACTGGTCCCACAGGGCTGTGTCCCAGTTCACTCCAGTGAGCAACTGCTCTGGGGGTTTATGATTGCCTGAGTCACCAGGAGATCTGAGTCTGGCAGGGGGACTTTCAGTGTTTAATGTAGGTGGGGGCAGTTCACTCAGTTCCAGCCCCACACCTGTTGATGTTGCTAGCAGAACAGGACAGAGCCACTTCACAGAATTTGTTTCTGTCCTGGCTAAATTTCTCTGCAGGTCAGATGCTGCTAGAGCTGATACAAAACTCAGCCTTGGGCAGCAAGCAATTAGAGTTTACACTCAGGTGTTAATTCCAGCCTCTGCCTGCCCACTGCCTTTGTCTCAGCTGTATTCCCCTGAGGGCGAGGTGCTATTATGATCAGATAAGCAGCCTACTAGGTCAGCCCCTCCCTATAAGTCTGTGAGCTGCTCATATTCTAGTCCCCGTGCTCTGCCCAGGTTGGTACCACTCTTAGGGCTTCTTTTTACTCACAAAACTTCCCAAATCCACTCCGCCAGTGGCTGCCACCAGAGAAGATGCCTGGAACCTCTGGTTGCCCAGAGAGACAGGGCATGTCTCTGGAATGGCCTCAGGGATGTGAGCCTTTCCAGCTGCTGCAGCTGCCGCTCTGCAACTCAGGATACCACAGCTTCTTTATGATTGCCTCTCAGCTGACCATCTTCTCCTTGCTCCCATGCCACAGAGTCAGCACAGACTAGCACCAGCCCTTTCCCCCTCTACTCCTCTCAAGAAAATACCCAAGAATCTGGACTCCATGGGTGACAAACCTCCAGACATTGGGGTGAGAGGGGGGGGGGGATCCTGTGAGTTCAGAGTTGCAGGTAGAGAATATATACAGTTTTATACAGTTTTACAGTTTTATGCCTTACAGGAGAGTGCTGTGGCACCCCAGTAAGGGTAGGAGGTCCAGTGTTTAGGGGGGATCTCTCCCGTGGGATAGAGTGGGAAGATGTTTGAACTCTGCTCACTTGTTCATATGGAGTAAACTGTGAGCCCTTCTTGTGGGGGAGGGGACTCCCGTCCGCTTGGTGGTGGATTTTGTACCTTTTGATTGTCTTTTGGGAGTTGCAGTTCAACTCAGCAAGGATGACATGCTCTCTTCAATCTCCCTTGGCTCAGCTCCAAACCATAGGCTTACTTGCTAAACTTCTGTCCTTAAGTCTCCTTCTGGACAGGAGCCTCTGTAGAAAGCTGGCTGCAGTCCGCCATCTTGCCTCTGCCCCCCTGTTTGCACAATTTCTAAGAAAGCTGAACAGAGAAATATTTCTTTTTCAAAATTGTTTCTAAGAATCTATTTTTTGTTTGTTTTACAGAGTTCCTGAGTAAAGAGCCAGAGAAGGAACTTCACGCTTCAACAGTATCTTGAGGGCACACTCTGCACATCAGCAATAATCTGATACTCTCATCTCCAAAGAAAGGCAGAGGGGCCAACTTGTGGACTTTGACATCTGGCCCAGTTTGCATTCATAATCTACCTGCCCCCGAGAGAGAGAGGAGCAGACACAGCAGTTTCTCAACTGTCCCCTGCCACTCTACATCCCCTTTAATATAGCTAGCCACCTGGCCTCAGCTACTGGCTTTTCCCTTCTCTTCCTTTGGGATGCGGGGCTTTCTCCCTGGTCTTTTTTGATCCCTCTCTTCTCCCACTCTCTTTGCTTCTAAAAAGATTAAATACATTTTATAGCTTCTATCCTATCTTTATCTGGAGTAATTTTTCTCAAACGCACATGCACTAGCTCACACCCTAACAATAGTAAAACACATTAAAAAAAAAAAAAAACCCAGAATCATGCCCAAATACAGTGGCTCATCTATAATCCCAGCACTTTGGGAAGCCAAGGTGAGAGGATTGCTTGAGGCCAGGAATTCAAGACCAGCCTACAAAAATATAACAAGACTCCCATCTTTACCAAAAAAAAAAGAAAGAAAGAAAAACAAAAAGGCTCGGTGCCCTGTTGCTCAGTGGTTAGGGCACCAACCACATACACCAGGGCTGGCAGGTTGGAACCTGGCCCAGGCCAGCTAAACAACAATAACAACTACAACAAAAAAATGGCCAGGTGTTGTGGCAAGTGCATTTGTAGTCTCAGCTACTTGGGAGGCTGAGGCAAGAGAATTGCTTAAGCTCAAGAGTTTGAAGTTGGTGTGAGCTATGACTCCACAGCACTCTATTAAGTCTCTACATAGTGAAACTCTGCTTCAAAAAAAAAAAAAAAAATAGAAAAAGAAAAAGGAAGAAAGGAAAATTAGACAGGTGTGGGCACCTGTAGTCCCAGGTCCCAGTTTCTCTGGAGGCTGAGGCAGGAGGATCACTTGAACCCAGGAATTTGAGACTGCAGGGAGCTATGATTGCCCTACTACACTCCAGCCTGGGTTACAGATGAGACCCTAAAAAAAAAAAATGCAGCAGCAGCAGTGTGTTACTTGCAAATCCCAGGGACAGGAGGATTGCAGATCTCAGAGGGCCAACAGGAAGAGGGGAGCTATCTGGGACACGCACCCAACCAGAAGGTGGGGAGCAAGAGACAGCTGTGGCTGAGAGACAGGCCCCATGGACATCTGCCCAGGATGTGTGTGGAGTGTGGGGATCAGAGGGCCGTCACGTGTGATGTGTCTAGCTGTCCCAGGTGGCAGTTGTATAAGGCAGGTATCTGGATCAATCATGTTGAAAAACTGGGATGAGGCAGAGAATCATAAACTGTGTGCTGACTAAACCCTGCTTCTGATGTGGGAAAGTTCAACTTATATTCAAAACAGATGCCAAGGCAACATAAAATTTTAGGAATTCAGTATAGTAATACTTTTCTATTTTTGCCATACCAGGGCACTCTCTGACATATTACTTATAAGGCATGGATAATCTTTATTAATACCTCTCAATGAATTTACATCCTCCGTAATCACTTTATTCTTCCCCTGAAGTCTTATTACACTGAGGCAAGGCCCTGGGGCTCGCTGTTCTGGGAAAAGTCTGAGGACTCTACACCTTAACTAAAGGAGGGAATGGATTATCAGAAACGGGAAGCCTCCGAGGATGCTTTTGTTTGGAGTTCTGGAAAACAAAGTAAAATGGACATTTTATGTTTAGACAGAGAGAGATTTGCCCCTGCAGTAGTTCTCTGCCTGCACTCCCAGGCTCTCCAAGGCATCCTTTGAAATCTAGGTGGAGGCAGCTATACCCTCACAGCTCATGCGCTCTGCACCATGATGAAGACGGCACTGCATAAACACTGCCAAGGTTTACCATCTGTGCCTTCCAAAGGAGGGGCCCAAACTACTGCACCTGCGCCTTCCTGGGGGCAGCTGAAAAGCACTGCCTGGGAATGTGGGGAGTGAAGACTTGAGTGACCCGGCACCAAGATCCCACAGGAGCCCTTGACCCCTCTTTTGACATAATTCTATCCCCAGGTCTTGGCACTCTGAGCCTGTAATGGGAGGGGAAGCACAAACCGTGAAATGCTTTGGGTCGTTCGTCCACTGTCTTGATGACTAGCACCTGGCTTCTACCTAGCTGTACTAATTTCCTTATTAAGTGGTTGCTTAGCCACATGCTTGGTCTGTTCTGTCTATAGACCACAAACTGCACAAAAGAAAACCCGAACCAGAAAAATACTATCCATTTAGATATTCCTGCAGTCCAAAGTTTTTTAGTCATATTGGACTTCTTGTATTCTGGTACCCTGATACTCAAAAGCCAAAATGCCAGTGAAGTGATGACAGTGGCCAGCTATCTTCCAATGAGTGAAGTTATTTAAAGTTGCTGAAATTTCATTAAGATACCTAAAATACAAGCATTAAATCAGAAGCTCCAACGTCTGTAGTTGTAAACTATAATAGAAAACCAGTTAATAGAGATGATCTGTCTTCATCATGGGATCAAAAAATTGCCAGTTTGGGGGCAACATGAAATCTTACTGATTTGCCTATTTATGTAAAAATTGAAAATGATGATTCCAATTGATGAGCGCCAAATGAATGACCATAGTTGTTTCCAGCATAGATCTCCTAAAACGGCTGAAAATGAATCCAAAGATCATACAAAAATGCTCCCAGGGAATTCAAGAGACTGGCAAAACAAGGAGGAAAAACCTTCATTTATAATATACCACATAATAATGAAAATAATTTAGAATATTGCTCAGTGATGCAGCTACCTGTTGCCTATCTGGAAGAAATATACTACTCATCAAGGAAGAATGAAATTTGGATGACACTCTCCTCTCAGGGCCCTGTGGTCATAGGAATGTGAATTCAGTTACTGGCTGAAGCCAGCTCTGGTCCAGATGGAGGTGATGCTGCTACTTCACGTGATTTAAAGTATGGTTTGATGCCTGGTCCTTCAAGTGATTTCCAGTATGAATTAATACCAGGTACTTCAAATTATTCCAAGTATGGATTGATACCATGTCCTTCAAATGATTTCAGGTACGGAGTATTGCTGGAATCTTGGCCAAAATAAGAAACTTGAGAAAATGGTGTATCAGCTCTATCCAAATGCCCTCACTGTAGTGAGGTAGACAAATACTAAAAAGGTACTTGTTTATGTGGCAGTGCGATTATTTAGCTGTGATATTTGTAGAAAGCTGTTTACTAAAAGAAAACATGTAGAAGCATTCCCTGGTCTATAAAAAGGATAAATAATGTAAATGTGCGATGTGTAAGAAGGACTTCTGTTAGCAGCCAGTGTTGGGATGGATTTGAACACTATGATGTCTGTGCAGACTGTGAAGGGCAAGAGGCTGCACAGCAGGGTCAGGATGCAGAATTCTCTTGAGATGAAGAATCTGAGAACAAAGTAGACGCTGATTGGGGAGCTGGGTGATGGAGATGATCAGAATGATCATCCATCTTAATGGAATGAATCAAGAGATGGTTGTATGTCTCTATCTCATTAACTTTGCTCCTTGAGGTTGCTGCATTTGAACATAGCATGAATTGATAATTTGGATTGCTGAACTTGAAGCCTTGCAAAATATGGTACATGCTGAATTGTAGTTATATTGCTATGAAAACTGTAGGGTCAAAGCCTTATAACAAAGATAACTTTTTAGTATTTTGATAGGACTGTATAGCAAACAACCATGTGGTTAGATTACGTGGAGTATCCACATATTCAAAGTAAATTTTTTTTACTTATAGGATATATAGTAGCTATTTGAGTCCTGTGAAAATATAGTACCTGCTTTTATAGAGCTTATGTTTGTGCGCTACTTTTAACATAAATGAAGGCCAGAAGGGGTGGTTCATGCCCTGTAATCCTAGCACTCTGGGAGGCCAAGGTGGATGGCCTGCTTGAGGTTAGGCATTTGAGACCAGCCTGAGCAAAAGTGAGACCCAGTACCTAAAACCTAGCTGGGTGTTGTGGCTGAAGCTTGTAGTCCCAGCTACTCAGGAGGCTGAGGCAAGAGGATCACTTGAACCCAGGAGTTTGAGATTGCTGTGAGGTATGAGGCCATGGCACTCTACCCAGGGTAACAGAGTAAAGACTGTCTCAAAAAAAAAAAAAAAAAAAGAGAGAGAGAGAAGAAAAAAGAAAAGAAAAATATTAACTCGGCATGGTGGCAGGCACATATTGTCCCAGCTATTCAAGAGGCTGAGGCAAAAGGATTGGTTGAGCCAGGAGTTTGAGGTTACTGTGTAGACTATAGAGTACTACAGGACAGCACTCTGCCCAGGGTGACAGAGTAAGACTCTATCCCAAAAAAACAAAAACAAAAAACTCCCAAAACATGAAAGAAGAAAATCCATTTATTGAGTACGGTGCCAGCTGACCCAATTATCCTGTCCATCAACCCATTCAGACTAGTATGCATTGGTAGAGTTTTGCTCCTATTTTTACATTTAATTTAATTTTTTAAATGAATGAGAAGATTTGGGAACTCCATTGGTTCTATTTTCTAGTACTTCTCATTTTAATTTGCTGCATAACTTAAACCAATTATCTTCTAGCTTTGGGTATTATTTCTTAACTTTGTGCTGATGCGTTCACTTGTTAGAATTCAAGAGGTAATTTGTTGGAATGAATTGACTTCCTCAATCCACCCTTTCCCTTCTGATGGAATTTTACTACTGCACAAATGAGGAATGATGTTGTAAAGTTACCATGGTGAAGTTGGCAGATACGGCTAAAATGATTATGATTCAGAAGGAACTTTCTTCTGCTGCTCTAATCTGACAATGGGTTACTATATGAGGCTTTGCTGACATGATATTTTTGTGGTATCTGTTACTTTGGCACTATTCCTATTTGCCTTTCCAAATTTTTGCCAATGTGCTATATCTCAGTCCTATTTGAAAGGCCTAATCAGAATAAAAGTCATGGACATACGAAGTAAAATTATTTTTTAAATTTATTCCCCATGTCCAATTTAATTAGCTTGCTCTGTGGTATAAGTAAGCTATCAAGTTTTTACCCTTGTGCCAGTTTTACCATTCAAATTAACACTAAATGTGAGAGGAAAAAAAAAACCCACCCCACATTCTTCCACGAAAATCAAGAGGTGCTGGTAAAGAGCTTAACTTCTCTATTTCTTAGGATTCTAGTCTTCTCAGAGTTGACTGGTTACAGTTGAAATGAGATGCTTCCTGAGAAATTTCTGGATCTCCTTCCAAGAATGCTCCTGTGCGGCTGCGTGTGGGATCACCTCTCCTCCCCAGTGTACGGATGAGGACAAGGCCCTGAGCCCTGAGGCAGGGCACAGCGGAGAGTAAGGAGGCTCTATCAGGTGGCCTGCCCCAGGGTAAGATAGCAAGGTCCAGTTGCTCTTCCCGTTCCTCCTCAGCCGGTCTGTGGCTAGCTCCGCATGCCTTTTGCTGTTGACATTCTTATCTGCTTCTCCTACAATGAAGAGGAAATGTCCATGGGCTTTTTCAATGGGAAGAAAACTCTGACTGGCTATAATTTGAGTTTCCTCAAACATGCGATAGAACTCTGTTAACCCCAAGGTATTGATAGCTACTAATTGTATAGAGGGGGGAACAGGTGGATAAATCTGACCACGATAAACCTGTGGAACTTCAAAAACAAAGGGGGTTCCATTAATAAGTACGGTGGCTGTGATTTGTTTTAGGTGAATACCCATAGAGAGTCCAATCTCAGCTCCTTTGCAGGTAGAGACTACCCCAATCCCTGGGCCATGGACCTGAAAAAATAATAGAAGTGAGATGTTATTTCATCTCTCATTTAGGAAAACTCCACAATCTCAAAGAACAAACAAACTGCAATAACCAATGGGAACCAAGCAAGTATTAATTTTACTCACACACTTAGCTCTGGAGTTCTAGAATATGTAACATGTATTTAAAGTAACTACTGTAGAGATGTGCCAAGATTCACTGACTGAATACTGTGGATTCAGTATTGTGTAAAGCTCTGAGCTTAAGAACACCAGTGTACTAGGGAAAGTAAGAAAAGGCATGTGACCATTGTGAATAATGTGAGTTAGGCTATAACTAATTGATGAACTTTGTCTTTAAGCTCCCTAGAAGTTCAGAGGAAAGAGACCTTATTGGAAAAGACTGAGAAAGAAAGTGAGATTCGTAGGACAGAGCACGGAAAGAGGAACAGAGAACTCTAGACTTACTTTAGTTTCTCCAAAAGGTTTCTCCTTTGAGAGAAAAGATTGAATAAAGTAGGCTTGGCTCAGCTTCCTCTTTCATTGTCAGTCATCAAATAAACATTTTTAGATCATCCACCCTATGCCAACCAGGTAGGGGATGGAAGACAGGGGACAGGAGTCACAGCATATACAGGCACCATTTCTTATCCTCAAGGAACTCATTGCAAGATGAAGAGAAAAGAGGGGGAAAAAACCCCACACAGATGATTGAGAGTATCATAAATTCTATTATGTCAGAATGCATATATGCAAGACTGCCAGCCTAGATTAGCAGAGAATAACGGGAGGATCAAAGAGAGACTCTCGGAGGAAATGGGCTATGAAATGAGCCTTCTTATTAAAAAATGAAAGCCAACAAAAAGAAATGGGATGCTATGTGTTTGTAGCAGGGTCAGTTGTCCACAGGAGAGCCATTCTCCACAATGTCAATGCTAATGTGACCTTGGTTTTATATGGTACAGCCATGTATCCTGCCCAAGGAACAAATTTTGATGATCCTGAATCCACTTGCCTTTCCTATATATTTCTTCAGCCTCTCTTATAAGGCCAACATAGTCTACCTAAGGACTTTTTTCCCCATGTAGAATGACATAGAATCATTAAGAGAAAGCCTGTGTTTCTTTTTGTTTGTCTATTTATTTCTGAGACAAAATCTTGCTCTGTTGCTAGGCTAGAGTGCCATGGCCTCAGCTCATAGCAACTCGAAACTCCTAGGTCTGAGCAGTTTTCCTGCCTTAGCCTCCCAAGTAGCTGAGACTACAGGTGCCCACCACATCACCTGGCTTATTTTTAGTAGAGACAAGGTCTTGCTCTTGTTCAAGTTGGTCTTGAACTCCTGAGCTTAGGGGATCCTCCTGCCTTGGTGTCCAAGAGTGCTAGGATTACAGGTGTGAGCCACCATACCAGGTGAAAACCTGTTTTTCTGACCATTCTTTCCAGGTTAGGCTGCTGAGATGTTAACTTAATGTCTAAAACTGCCAGAGCTATCTTGTGACTTTTAGGATAAGGCTAGAAAATTGCAGAAATATCGACCTAGTTTCCTTGACTAAAATCTCCACTAAGTTTCTGAACCAAAGCCTGAACTACCTATCTCCAGACTGTTACATGAGAGAATAAAATGCCTCATATGGTTGTTTAAGCCACCATCAGCTGTTATATGAGAGAATAAAATGCCTTATATGATGGTTGTTTAAGCCACCATCATCTGCTTTTCTAGGAAATGGCTACATTTTTGCATGGATTCCTCCATGGATTCACCATGGCAGGAACACACACACAAATTCAAAGGCATCAAACAGAAATACATTTGGGGAACCACAGGTAGCTCTTCATTAGTTGAATTTAGACTGTAAGGAGGGAAACAGCAAAATAAGGCTGTAGAAGAAAATAGCAACCAGATAGGGAATAGCTTTCAAAGACATGCTAAATAGCCTCCACTCTTTTCTCCTAAGGAAAGAGGGGAATTCGGACAAATTTTACAGATGGGCATAAGATAAGGCTGAAGTATGCAGGAGTCAAATCATAGGAAGTTTTTTCCTAACATGTTAGGAAGCCTGGCCTTTATCCTATAGTAAATAGGGTGACTATTCAGCAAGTAAGTAAAATAGCTGAACTCTAGAAAGGCCAGTCTCACAACTGACTTGCAAAATTGGAGGCAGGGGCCAGACGCACTGGCTTTTATGTCTGTAATCCTATCCCGGGAGGCTGAGGTGGGAGGATCACTTGAGCTCTACTTTTTCTATTTTTAGTGGAGAAAGGGTGAGCAAGAAGGAGACCCCGTCTATACTAAAAATAGAAAAATTAGCCAGGCCTTGGGGCAGGAGCCTGTCGGAGGATCACTTGAGCCTAAGAGTTTGAGGTTGCTGTGAGCCATAGGCTGGTGCTATGGCTCTCTGGCCTAGAGTAACAGAGTGAGACTCTGTCTCAAAAATAAATTAATACATAAAAGCAGAGCTTATTGCAATGGTATAGTGCAGACAGGAAATGATGGTGTCCTGCATTAAAATAATATCAGTGAGGATGAAAAGAAAACGACATGTTCGTGAGTTATTTTTGAATGCAGAGTATACAGCTCCCAATCACCAATTTGGTATAGGACTGAAATGAAAAGGAGTTAAAGGGGAGGGTTCTTTGTGCCATAAAATAAAGTTCTGATTCTCCTCCAGCACTTGCACTTTGCAAGATCAGAGTTTCAGAAACATCTCTTTTATAAACCATAATTGATTTCCTGTATTATCTTAATCAATCTCATAGATTTTCAAGGCAATTTATAAAATAATGTCTGAGATTTTTTTCCCTTGTTATTTAGAAAAACATGAATGCATGTATGACTTATGCCAAGCAGACAGAAATATGAAAAACTTCTAGGGTAAGGGAACAAATGAAATGAGTCATATATACTCTGTTTTCTATCCTGAATATTATCTGGGTGGTTTAAATCACTTAAAAGATCTTTCCCAGCTGTGAAATTCTGCCTTTTTAATTTTTTTTTTTTTTTTTTTTGAGATGGAATCTCACTATGTCACCCTCGGTAGGGTGCCATGGCTTCACAGCTTGCAGCAACCTCCAACTCTTGGCCCTAAGTGATTCTCTTGCCTCAGCCTCCCAAGTAGCTGGGACTACAGGCGCCCATCACATCACTCAGCTGTATTTAGAGACAGTGTCTCACTCTGGCTCAGGCTGATCTCCAACTCCTGAACTCAGGCAATCCACCCATGTTGGCCTCCCAAGTGCTGGGATTACAGAAATGAGTCACTGTGCCTGGCCAGAAACATACTTCAAAGTTAAGTCACAAAATTATTATTAAAAATTATTTTATTTTATTTATTTTTTTGTAGAGACAGTCTCACTTTATCATCCTTGGTAGAGTGCAAGGCATCACAGCTCACAGCAACCTCCAACTCCTGGGCTTAGGCAATTCTCTTGCCTCAGCCTCCAGAGTAGCTGGAACTACAGGCACCCGCCACAACACCCGGCTATTTTATGTTTTTGTTGCAGTTCGGCCAGGGCCGGGTTCGAACCCACCACCCTTGGTATATGGGGCCGGAGCTCTACCCATTGAGGCACAGGCACCACCCCTAAAAATTATTCTAAAATGAGCTTAAACTTACTAGAAAGGCAAAGATTAATTACCTTAGGGTGTCTCAGGAGAAAGTTGGCAGCTTCCTCAAAATACTCCAAATCTGTTATCTCTGGTTGAGGTGGCAGATCGTCATAGTCACAATAAGCCAAGGCCAAGGAGACAAAGCCACGACTGGCTAAGAGACCCGCCCGAAATTCAAGCAGCCCACCTATACCACCAAACAAGTCAATCACCCCCGGGAAACGTCCCTCTCCTGAAAAAGGACAAACAAAACAGAATTAGGTAGGAAGATGAGGATGGAAAAAGAAGAATACACAAATTTGGAAATATATGAATTTTAAAAAGGAACTTCGAAGTTTCCAGGCTTGTAATGGGGTAGAATTAAGGACTATTGAGTATATAATGGAACACGACATCTAGAAGTTTGACTGGGAATTGTGTTCACTGACATGTTTAATTCTGCATCCAAGGAGAATGGGAACTCGTGGTGGTTCATTTCCATACTCTTGGTGTAAAGAAAGTCATAGAAACCAGACCAGAGATTCTTAACTTCTAAAGAGGTGCACAAACAGGCTTTAGGAAATCTGTAAAAATCCAAAATTACACCATATGCAAGGTATGGTACCAATGTTTATATGTGCGTTTTACTTAGGAGAAATTCCACAGATTTAATTGGAATCTCAATGAAGTATATAGCTAAATTTTTTAAAAATGATTATTAATATTTAGCAAAAATCTTGACTTAACACTGCTCTGTTAGACTATGCAGCGATGAAATCTCATATCTAAGCAGGTGTAAATGATGAACCCTTTCATTCAATAATGCTGCATTCATACCCTGGATCCTAACACACAGTAAAAGGTAGGGATGGTCTGAGTATCACTCTACACCAGGGGTCTTCAAACTTTTTAAACAGGGGGCCAGTTCACTGTCCCTCAGACTATTGGAGGGCTGGGCTGCAGGCCTCAGGACAAGTCGGCTGCTAAGCAGGACAGGCAGCGGCAGCAAAAACACCCACCGGGTCGGATAAATGTCCTAGGTGGGCTGCATGTGGCCCTCGGGCCGTAGTTTGAGAATGCCTGCTCTACACTCACTCTCTGTGAATCCAAGGTTTTCCCACAATAAACTAGAGGCCATACACTGAAAGGAATTTATAATGCACTATTTGGGAGTATTCTATTCTCTTATAAGTGATCTTAGCTAAGAAAGACTGCTCCTATCCACGTTTGAAAAGAGTGGCTTAATTTAAGGAAGTGGGAATTTTTTTAAAGTTGCTATCATTATTTTACCTTATTAAAAGAAATAAAATATTGGATATTTATTGGCTTAAAATATAATTTCGATAAGGAATAGGAAGAACATTTAACCTGACACTTGGGCCTGCTGACGTCATCTAGGAAATTGCTTTATTCAGCCCCACAGTAAACTCTGAGAAGTGTACTAACAGATGTTTTAAACCACTTATTGGTATGAGATTACTGTAATCATACTGAGTGTTCTGATACATTTTATGGACATTAGGGAGCATGCTTTATTATTTGATCTATGGAATTGTATATGAACATACAGTATTTGTGAAAGTAGATGTTATAAAGTTTCTTGGCATCCTCTATATTGGTGGCAATGTTTAGTCTATCCTATCTCCAGTTTGTTGTGGCCCCCAGGTGACCCTTAAACTGAAACTTAACATGGCAGAGGCCCCTAAAAGGAGCTGGGATATGGTTTCCATAATATCAAGTTAAAGGTCTTCAGATAGCCAAGCTTCCATACAGATGAACTTAGCCTACATCAAAAGCTACGTAAACCATAATGCAGGGACTCCACAAGCTGTACATAGTCATAGCCTTAGAAAAGCTCCAGAATTGCTGAGGTGAAATTTGAGTTGCTGTAGAAAATTACCACATTACCCAAAGTCAGTGCTATTTCTAAGGCAAGAAAAGAGTGCTTTGTGTATTATTGATATTCAAGCTAAATTTCCAGAGGAATCATGCATTCAAAGGAGGAAAAACAAGAATAACAGTAAGCAGAGTAATTCTACTCACCTGGAGGGAGAAAGAGGGCTCCTCGAAGGCGGCCTTCTCGGACCCGGATCCGTGTGACACCAGGTGCCACGTACCACCTCTCCAAAGTCAGGCTTGCCTTTGGAGCACTTATAGGTTTATTGTTCAGTAGGAAATCTAATTCATGAAGTTTTACTTGGACCTGAAAGGGGCTATTCATCACATCTGTTTTCAATAGTCTAGTTAACAACTTTTCAGGTTTCAGGGACCAGATGAGGCCCATGGGATGGACGCCCGTATAATCCCCTCCTAGGGAAGAATCGCGTTCTAGGTCCACTTCACCAACTTCATTGGCCCTATAGTAGGCTCGAGAATAAAACATGTTCCCCTTTTCATCTTTCAGTGATGCATGAAGAGTCACTATCTGAAAGGGGGTCAGGCCTGTAGCTCGGATATGCACTGGCTCATCAACAAGGGCAATCACAGGGGTAGCTGTCAGCTGAACCATCTTTGCAGGGTAGCACTGTGGATAATTCTTCAGGAATATCTGCAGCAAAGCCTCAAAATATAAGCTTCAAGTCAGTAATGAGTTTTAAAAAATTCAAAATATATGGAAATAAGAGGAAATGAAATAAAGTACAAGTAAGGTTAATGACAGATGGATTGGATCGGGATTCAGACCCCTTAGGATTCAGCTCTAACTCTCTAGTTCCTTAGGAAATACCCTGATAATGATCTTCTGGTACAAAACTCCTGAGAACTTTCAACGAATTTCTAGAATACAGAGAGCAAGTCAAAGAAGTCTTAGAACAATAATAAACCAATGTGGAAGAAGCAGCATCCAAAGTATGCATGAAGAGTGTCAATACATCAAGAAAGATAACACAGCATGTCATACAGAACCTTTGAAAAATCAGATACAATGGAGGATAGGGGCCGGGCATGGTGGCTCATGCCTGTAATCCTAGCACTCTGGGAGGCTGAGGTGGGTGGAATGCCTGAGCTCATGGGTTTGAGACCAGCCTGAGCAAGAGCAAGATCCTGTCTCTAAAAAGGTAGCCAGGCATTGTGGTGGGTGCCTGTAGTCTCAGCTACTTGGGAGGCTAAGGCAAGAGAATAGCTTGAGCCCAGGAGTGTGAGGTTGCTGTGAGCTGTGATGCCATGGGACTCTACCAAGGGCAACTATTAGGCCTAGACTAAGGTAGAAAAATACCAGTTAACTCCTAGTCAATTTCTGGGCTGCAAGCCCTCAACAAAATGGAGTAAGTCTGGTTCACTCCCAAGATAGATAGAAAAGTACTCACTGACTTTTGCTTGACTAACTCCCCTGAGAAATGAACAGGGAAATACCGACTGTCCCCGGACTGACCTTTAAGAAATACCAGGTGGAGAAAATACTGAAACAAAGATGTATGACTAACCACAACATTCTGCTTCTCTACAAGGCTTGCTAACCTATCCGAGTGCACCTGGGCAGCCTGTGTGCCAACCAGGATGCAGACCAAGCCTTAAAAACCTGATCCCTTAGGCACTTGGCGCTGCTCTCAGAAACCCCATGTTGGGACATGGAGGCAGTTGCTGGCCAACTCTTCAATAAAAGGACTCCTCTTTAAATGTGACTTGTCTAGCGATATGGTCTTTGAGAGGCTGCTGGACATAAGATAACAAAGTGAGACTCTGTCTCAAAACAAAACAAAACAATGGAGGATAGGAGTGAGATGTGTAGTGGTGAAGCCTTGAAAACAGGGTGGTTTATTGAACATCTCTATATGTGAAACACTTGGCTCCTCTGCTAATCCCCTTCCCAAGACCTGCACATAGAACGTCTGGCATCTGAGAGTTTACCTCCAACAGATCATAATAAAAAAATAGAAGGATCTTCTCAAAATACGAGAATAAAATCTTGGGGAAGAACAAAAAGGCTGACATATATTGCTCCTTAGAGAAAAACCAATCCATAGATTTGCCCAGTCCAGTCCAGCACGGTGGCTCACGTCTGTAATTCCAGCACTCTGGGAGGCCCAGGTGGGTGGATTGCCTGAGCTCCATTTTTTTTTTTTTTTTTTTTTTTTTTTGCAGTTTTTGGCTGGGGCTGGGTTTGAACCCGCCACCTCCAGTATATGGAGCCAGTGCCCTACTCCTTTGAGCCACAGGCGCTGCCCTGAGCTCCAGATTTTGAGACCAGCCTGAGCAAGAGAAGGACCCTATGTAAAAATAACCGGTCTTGAGCCCAGCACCTGTAGTCTCAGCTACTCAGGAGGCTGAGAAAAGGGAATCCCTTGAGCCCAAGAGTTTGAGGTTGCTGTGAACTGTGACGCCACCACACTCTACCCAGGGTGACAAAATGAGACTCTGTCTCTAAAAATATATTTGCCCACTCTAAAGCAATACTAGAAGCTGACAAGCCTTTCAGGTACATGAAAATCTTGCTATGCTTTTTATAATTCAAAATTAAGGAGTGCCCTTCTCAACTCTTCTTAAAGCCAGAAGAGTTACTACTGTTATTACTCCAACAACCACAACTAATTGGATAAACTAAAAAGTCAGCATTTGGGTTTTTTTTGGGGGGGGTGTCTCTTTTTGATTTAACTATTAGATTGCTGAGAATACAAAGAATTTAAATGAATTAATCTCTAGCAAGTGACAAGCTATTCAACAGAAGACAGGAAATTTTTGTCTCCTACATGCTGACTTTTGATGATGATGAAGCAGCAAAAAAGAAACCCCTAGAGAAAAATAAGGAGAAATCAAGAGAAAAAGTTATGCCATTTCAATGGATGTGTATGGGCTGGTTTGGTAGATTAGAATTCTGAGAAAATCCAGCCACACGGTCTTTCTCCAACTGGCAACTTTCTATTAGACTTCCTGATGCCATGTTCTCAGGGACAGTACATCAAAGACTGAGAGCAGGATGGCACGCTGAGGGACATCTGTCTAAGGCATTGCCTCACTCACATAAGGGAGGCAGCTGCCTTCAAAAGGATGGGGGCAGAGGACCAGAATAGACAAAGATTGTTCCAGGCTCAGAAAGCTACGAGCAGGACTGAAAAATCCTCCTCATTCTAGGATACAGTTTACTGACAGATCAAATGCAGTCATTGCTCTAAATAAACTTAAAATACAGTCTTCCTTCCACAGTTGGCCAGTAAGCTTTTTCCTATTTAAGTATCACATGCATGAACCAGTGTGCCCAACTAGAATTAAATTAATTGGAAAGTGATTAACTTTAGTTCAACTTATGTTGGCTTTTTTTGTTTTATTTTAAATCACTGCATTTCACTCCCCCAAAGGATTCCTAGATTTCATAAATAGATATAACATGAGGTCAAATCTTCGAGAAATATTTTCATAGAATGTAATCCTAACATGTCACTTGTCTTACATTAAAAGAAAATTATTGGGGCCAGGTGCAGTGGCTCATGCCTGTAATCCTAGCACTCTGGGAGGCTGAGGCAGGTGGATTGTCTGAGCTCAAGAGTTCTAGACCAGCCTGAGCCAGCGTGAGACCTTACCTCTAAAAATAGCTGGGTGTTGTGGTGGGCACCTGCAGTCTCAGCTTACTTGGGAGGCTGAGGCAAGAGAATCGCTTGAGCCCAGGAGTCTGAGGTTGCTGTGAGCTATGACACCATGGCATTCTACTGAGGGTGACAAAGTGAGATTCTATCTTGAAAAAAAAAAAAAAGAAAATTACTCTATGAACAAAATATAAATAGCACCAGAGTTTGGCTTCCCAGAATAAGAGAGTGTTTACTCAATATTCTAAGAAACAGTCTTTATAAAGAGGGTGAAATATTGGTGGTGATGGAGAAGAGAAAACGAAGAAAGATTATTTCTTTTTTGTGTGTGAGACAGGGTCTTGCTCTATTGTCCAGGCTAGAGGGCAGTGGCATCATCATAGCTTATTGCAACCTCAAATTCCTGGGCTCAAACAATCCTCCTGTCTCAATTTCCTGAGTAGCGGGGACTATAGGCCTGTATTACCATACCTGGCTAATTTTTCTACTTTTAGTAGAGATGAGGGGGAGGGGTCTCACTCTTTGCTCAGGCTTAAATTTTTTTATTTTTTGAGACAGAGTCTCATTTTGTCACCCTCAGTAGAGTTCTAAGATGTCACAGCTCACGGCAACCTCAAACTCTTGGGCTCAAGTGAGTCTCTTGCCTCAGTCTCCTGAGTAGCTGGGACTACAGGCACCCACCACAATGCGACTATTTTTAGAGACGAGATCTTGCTCTTGCTCAGGTTGGTTTGGAACCTGTGAACTCAGGGCAATCCATCTACCTCGGCCTCCCGGAGCACAGTACTAGGATTATAGGTGTGAGCCACTGTGCCTGGTCAAGAAATTATTTTTGATGGCCTTTCCTCTTCCTAGAGATACAAATTTCATGCCTCAATATTCTCGTAATAGCAAGTCCGTATTGAAAAATCTGTCTTAGAAAAATCAAACCGAATACATAACACTTATCTGAGCACTCTAGGGTCCTCCACAGCTGATATTACGATATGAGTAAAAAGATTATTTATCCTTGTGAACTGCCGTATTCCAAACACTAAATAACCCGATTTATTTCTAATTCAAGTGCTACAATTTTTTTTTTTTTTTTTTTTTGCAGTTTTTGGCTAGGGCTGGGTTTGAACCCGCCACCTCCGGCATATGGGGCAAGTGCCCTACTCCTTTGAGCCATAGGCACTGCCCTCAAGTGCTACAATTTCAATGAATTTCCAGCCAGCCCAGAAGAAACAGTCCTTAGAAGTCAAAGTACCTTTTTCCTTTTGAATCTTCTTTTTCAGCAGCAAAGGGAAAGACACTATGCCAAGTTGTTCAGAAGGCCAAAACCTCAAATATATCTTTTGTAGTCAAACTTTAGTCAAGCACTAGCTTATCATGCACTTTCTGTTCTA
>NW_003852409.1:5763186-5777146 GCF_000181295.1 Otolemur garnettii
TTTTTTTTTTTTTTTGAGACAGTCTCACTTTATTGCCCTTGGTAGAGTGCCATGGTGTCACAGCTCACAGCAACCTCAAACTCTTAGGCTTAAGCCCAAGCTTGCCTCAGCTACCAAGTAACTGGGACTCCAAGCACCTGCCACAACACCGGGTTAATTTTTGAAACAAGGTCTGTCTTGCTCTGCCTCAGCCTCCCAGAGTACTAGGATTACAGGCATAAGCCACCGCATCTGGCCCCTATTAACTTTTTAAATTTACTGAATCTAGCCTCTCCTATTCTCCCTTTTTTTTTTTTTTTTTTTATCTTATAGACTCTCTACATCTCTCCCTCTCAGGGACAGCCACTATTTTTCACTCACATATTTTACTGATTTTCTTTATAGGGGCTAAAATGCATTGGTATCATAGCTCACTGCAACCTCAAACTCCTGAGCTCAAACAATCCTCCTGCCTTCTGAGTAGCTAGGACTACAGGTCTACACCACCACCCCTGGCCACATTTTGTATTTTTTTGTAGAGAGACTTGTTATTACCCACTCTGGTCTTAAACTCAAGGCCTCATGCAATCCTCTTGCCTTGGCCTCCCAAAGTGCTGGGATTACGGGTCCAAGCCACTGTATCCTGTTTAATTTATTATTTTACACAGTTTGGTTTTTTTCTTATTAACAGAACAACAGGAATAACAATATAATAATGTAGGGGAGGAGTATGAAAAGGAGAAAAACTAGAATTTACTGAATGCTTGCTATAGATGTACCAGGAGTTGTTCCAAATGCATTATATGTTTCAATTTATCATCATAACTCTACCAGTTAGATATTGTTATTGTACCTATTTTATAGTAAGGAAACTGAGGCATAACATGATCAAGGAACAACTAGTGTTAGAATTTAATTTTGAATACTGATGCAGATAATATATAGAAAATTTCTAAACTAAGAGAATGAGCAGAGTAGCATAGGACTCAACCAAAAATGCTGGGCTTCCATCCTAGCTACCTCTTACTAGCAGTGTGGACAAGTTACTTAACATATCTGTGTCTCAACTTCCTCATTTGAAAAAAAGGGGTTAATGGTACCTATTTCACAGTGTCACTATGAGAACCCAGCAAGACACTATTTCCAAAGCTTTTGGCACAGATTTGGTACTATCTAAGAGTTTGTTAAATAAATTTAAGAATCTTTACAGATAATTTTTTTTGAAATCTATTTGCACCACTTGGACATATTTCCTCTTTACACATAAAGAACTCAAGGTAACTACGAACTTCAGAATTTGCAAATACTTTCTTTCCTGAGGGTACAAAAGTTGGGAACTACACATGTGGTCACAGTAATGGGTAACAAAATACTCAATCCCGACTTTTAGAATTTGGAAAACATCAAATTCCTACTAATTCTTCTCAACTAATTCATAGGGGCTCTTGAGATAGGTATAGAATAAAACATTGGTGGGATTTTGCATGACAGGAAAATAAATGAACCACCTCTCTGTAAATACTGGGTCTTTTGAGGAGATGGACAGAACATTTATTGATAAAAGATGCAAACTTAAAGAAAACTACTAGGAAATTTAAATTTCTTAATTTTAATGACCTCTACAAATGCTCCATAAAAAACTCAAAACCCACAAGCTACAGAGGTTCTACGGTAGTGCCTTTTGCAGAGACTTAGAAGTATCCTTAGAGAAGTATCTTAGAAATGGAAAAACAAACACTACATATACTTCCTAATAATTGGAATCTAAGTGGTAGCCACATGTGAGCACAAAGAGATGCTAAGGGCATTCTAAAACAAGGAGGGGTAGGCTTGGAGCGGGTGAGTGCTAAAACCTTAGCTATTGGATACAATGAACACCATTCTTGTGATGGACACACTAAAAGCCCCAACATAAGCCTTACACAGGGTATCCATATAACAACATTTGTACCCCTTTATAGTGTGTTGAAATAAAAAGAATTAGTAGCCAGAAGCATAAAGCATTCCTAAAAGATCAACTTCTAAAAATCTCAGTTGAATATAAGAAAAGACTTAAACAGGCATTTAACAGAACAGGAAGCCAAGTAATGGGAAAAAAGTTTAATCTCATTTGTCATCAAAAATCAAATTAAAATCATAGGATATAATTTATACCTACAAGCTTGGCACAAATTAAAAATTCCAAAGATAAAAAGAGTTTCAGCAGGGGAGTTGTTCACCAAGACACCACCACTTTGCAAAGCAATTAGATATTATCTAATAAATGTTATAATATGAATAACTTTTGATCCAACATATCCATATCTAGATAATAAAAAAAAAAAGAATTACAACTACATGCAATAACCTGGATGAATTTGTTTAGAAACATAATACTAAATGTTAGAAGCTGGTCATAAATACACCAATAATTCTTTTACATTTGTATGTGCTTATAAAACTATAGGGATTACCACAAATCTGGACTGTGGTGAAAAATTATCTATTGTATATAAATGGATACGCTAAAGTCAGATAAAGCAGATTTCAAGATCAAGAGTATTATTAGAGACAAATAATGACAATATCATAAAATTCATAAATCATTATTATGACAAGATGCAATTAATAGACAAATTAATTTGACAAAAATCAGTGAGGGCAAAAACACTATTAATGACCTTCACCTAACTGTCTAACCAACTTCAAGTGTACAGGGTATATTTACCAAGACAGGTCATAAGCTGAACCATAAAATAAATCTTAATAAATAAAAAAATCCCGAATCACATATTCTCCATAATGAAATCAGAAATTAGTATCTCGAAAACCCTCAAATATTTGAAAATCAAACATTTCTAATAAGCTATGACTGAAAAAGAAATTACACTGAAAATTAGAAAATATTTAAACTAAATGATAATGTAAGTACAATATAAGCAATACTTTAAACCAGGGGTTCTCAAACTTTTTAAACAGGGGGGGCCCGTTCACTGTCCCTCAGACCGTTGGAAGGCCAGACTGCAGGCCCCGGATGAGTCAGCTGCTGAACAGGACAGGCAGCCGAGACAAAAACAACCTGCAGGCCAGATAAACGTCCTTGGTGGGCCACATGTGGCCTGCGGGCCGTAGTTTGAGGACCTCTGCTTTAAACCTTACTAGCTAGGTGTAGTGGCACACGCCTGTAGTCCCAGCTACTTGGGAGGCTGAGGCAAGAGGATTGCTTATGCCCATGAGGTTGCTGTGAACTATGATGTCACAGCAATCTGCTCCGGATGACAGAGTCAGACTTCATCTCAAAATAAATAAATAAATAAATAAATAAATAAAACTTGTAAAATGAATCTAAAGCTAAAGGATTACCTGACACTGCCGACCGGCAGGCGGTGTCGGGGAGTTCGTGATCGGCGTATGAGAGGGAGAAGGAAAGGGTGGACACAACGACACAACCACTTATATAGTATAGGGAGAAGGCTGAGCCGAAGCTGTGTATTTGGGATCGGTACAATCTTATATAGGGTTAGTAGAGGGGGAGTGGTTATGCTGTTTTGACGGAGGGGTCCTGCGCTGTGCTCTGCGTTTCTGTCTCAGTCTTATACAATGTAGCTAGTTCTATCCTGTTTACTTACCAGCACTGGTCTCTTTATAGGCCTTTTCACGTGGGGGTTGCATTAGGCTAGCACTCCCTCTTAGGATGTAGTTTAATATTTCTGTTAACCCTTACAATTACCAAATTGCAAACTAGACTGATAAAATTAAAAAAACACAAATAACAAATACCCCAAATGCAAGTGGGCTTATCATTATAGATCTAACTGTATTAGCAATAGAGTGTTATGAAATTTATGCCAACTAATTTGGCAACTTACATGAAGTGAATAAACTGCTTAAAAACATTTACTGAAGAATAAAGGCAATGAGAAACATAAGAATTAATGAACAACTGTGAAACGACCTACTGAAAATGAAAGGATATAAAAATAATTACAGATAAAATTGAGTTTACACGTTTCTCAAGTACCTGCCACTTTTTGCCTTGGGATTACACATGCCAGTGGGATTACAAATCAATGAAGTGGAACCAAGTTATTAGTCCCTAGGTTTAGGACCAAGAAATTTACAGTGAACTAACTTTTGAGTAGGAAAATTGAGGCAGACTAATACTCTAGGAACTGGACATACCTGATAAAAAAACAACATAAAAGGAATATTCTATTCCAATAATAGAATATTAGTTGAATAATAACATGACATCTAATTACAGAATATTAATCAAATTTGTTAATCTAAAGCATACTTAAAAATACAGGGAAATGCTGAAAATGTGAGAGGGGGGCATGATGCCATAGTAATTATAAAGCACAGGAAGAAAAATCTTCTTCCAACTGGAAATATACCAAAATATTTGCTAATTATCTGAGCAGCAAGACAGATTTTTTTTGTTCTTATTTCTGTCTTTTCTAATTTCTCCAAAAGAATGTGCTACTTTTATAATCAGAAAAATAATGACCTGTTAAAAGAAAAAAGAGCAGAAGAGAGGCAAAATTCTATTTTACACAGCTTCAAACATACAATAATGAAAAATCATTCTATTGACTCTGAATTTCTATTACCTTAGCAAATTTCATATAAGCATATCTCCTGAGCTTTTATAGGAAGTTCATCTAAATAAAATTAGTTAACTGATATCCCATTTATATGATGGTCTTTAATTTTTTTAATATAAACCTCTTAAAATTACATCATATTTGGTTGTCTCATTAATCTAGTAACAAACCAAATTTAACCTTCCAGGAAAACTAAAGGCTGCTACTCTGATATATTCACTGTATTGAATTGTTAACCTATAATGCCCTCTAGAGTTGACTGATGAATGTGCAAGTTACTTTCCCTGTTAGCTAAATTTACCAGGACCATTTTTCTGGGAGGAGTACTTTTCTCCCATCTCAATACTAGTATCTAGGGCCACATGACTCAAATAATTAGTATCACCTAGGAGCTTTTGAATTATGTAGAAGTTTAGGACCTACTGAATCTAATGATTTAAACTAATCTACAGATCTAATGAATAAGAATCTGCATTTTATTTATTTATTTAAGACAAAGTTTCACTTTGTTGACCTTGGTAGAATGCCATGGTGTCATAGCTCCCAGCAATTTCAAACTCTTGGGCTTAAGTGATTCTCTTACCTCAGCCTTTACAAGTGTTCATCACAATACCCAACTATTTTTGTTTGTTTGTTTTCGAGACAGAGTTTCACTTTATCACCCTTGGAAGAGTGTGAAGGCGTCATAGCTCACAGCGACCTCCAACTCTTGGGCTCAAGCAATCCTGTGGCCTCAGCCTCCCAAGTAGTTGGGACTATAGGGGCCTGCCGTAATGCCTGGCTATTTTTAGAGGCGGGATCTCTCTCTAGCTCAGGCTGGTCTTGAACCTGTGAGCTCAGGCAATCCACTTGCTTCGGCCTCCCAGAGTGCTAGGATTACAGGTGTGAGGCACTGTGTCCGGCCCAGAATCTGCATTTTAAAAAGATACCCAATGTACAAAATGTACATTTTTCTGTCTTCAAATAGAAGGAAAACTATGGAAAATGAAATAATCAGATACTATATATAAAATTCAAAGGCTTCCATGCTGAACCCCCTTTTACATAGTCTAAGCAGAGATGCTATACAGTAGGCTCCCGGTATCTGTGAGTTCCCTAAGTATGGATTCAATCAACCACAGGATCAAAAATGCTTGGGAAAAAAAATGTCTGTACTTAAAATGTACCTTTTTACCTTGTCATTATTCCCTAAATATAAATACATTTACATTGTATTAGGTAAGTAATCTAGAGATGATTTAACAAATAAGGGTCTATGTGCATAGGTTACATGCAAATACTACACAATTTTATGTAAATGACTTGGTCATCTGTGAATTTTGATATGGGCAGGGGTCCTAGAACCAATTTCCCTAGGGATATCAATGGAAACCATGACTACATCAGCTCTGATGTCTAAGCTCAAATGTTCCAGAAACTTCTTTTGAATGTAGTACCTGCTGATGACATTACAAGGCATAACTGTACTATTATCTAATTTTCCTGCTAAACATGCCAGAATTTTTATACCCAACTAATTTCTGCCCTCTTCAAAGGAGTCACTGTGGGAAAGAGAATAAATGCAACTTCCTATTTATTTATTTATTTATTTATTGAGACAGAGCCTCAAGCTGTCCCCCTGGGTAGAGTGCCGTGGCATTACAGCTCACAGCAACCTCCAACTCCTGGGCTCAAGTAAGTCTTCTGCCTCCGCCTCCCAAGTAGCTGGGACCACAGGCGCCCGCCACAACGCCCGGCTATTTTTTGGTTGCAGCCGTCATTGTTTGGCGAGTCTGGGCTGGGGATTTGAACCCGCCACCTTAGGTGTACGTGGCTGGCGCCTTAGCTGGTTGAGCTATAGGCGCCGAGCCCAACTTCCCTTTTAAAAAATCTTTTTGTCACTTTTCCTTTACAAAACAATATAAAAAATGCCTTTTTCCTGTTTCTTTACTTCCTAGACATATCTAAAGCGTAAACAAAAATAATTCTTAATTTAACCAGTAATTCTGCCATTCAAGACCATATGGTAATTTGCTATTTGAGCAATTTCCACAAATTAAGTACATCCAATTACAAAGATTCGCCACTCTTGTGTACGGATTCAACTTTTTGAAGTTATAGCAGAGATCAAAAGTTTAAAACAAGCATCATCTCCCCCGAAGAGGAGAATATGCAATTAGGTATAGAACCTAGCATATCTTTTATTTTAAAAAAAGAAGCATTTAATAGTTGACACACAGTCTAATTTTTTCAAAGTTATAATACCATGGGCAAAGCAGAAAACAAAAGAAAATTTCACTTAAAAAAATTGAACCATGCAAAACTTTAATAAATCTACTTTATAATTTCAAAAGACATTCATCCAGAAAGGACAGTAAGATACAATACAGACTTTCATGTTTCTCTTAAAAATACTTCTAATACAAGTTCCCTTATTTGTACATGTGCGATATACATATAATAATTCTTCCTTAGACTTTGGATGCCTAACAGAATTAAAACATTTTTGTTGAAACTATTACTTTATTGTCTATAAAGGATCTAAACTTGTAACGTCTTCCTTTCTTAAACTCAAGTTAATTTCAGTGTCCTCTCAAGAAAAAAAAATTTTAATAAATTATTAATGACCTGATTCCATTAAAAAAATTAGTTTCAGCAAAAGTGAAAACAGAAAATCCTGTTATTTTTTTCATTGATTCATGATATGAAACAAAAAGGGCTGATGCATTCTTCTATAGAAAAAGTGGGCTTAGAGAACAGTTCTGGTGGCATTTTATGTATGGAAAAGTCTAGTAAGCCTTCCTCAAGGGGAAAATGATTTCAGTATGCTCCCCTTCTGCTCAGTAACTCCAAGTGATTTTCAAATTAGGAGGCAGATTACTAGCATTAAGTTCATCAAATTTAGATCTATCCTGAACGGGGACATTATAGAAATCAAGAACATCTTTAACTCTGCACATCTGGTGAAGCCTGGAATTAGGGACTGCATGGCCCAAGTCATCAGCTAAATGTGCCAAGAGATTGAACTTCAGATGACCATCTTCCAGGGAGATGTCCTGCCAATTACCAGAAAGAGGTGAACCAAAAACTTCTTTAACACAAGATTCCAAACGACTCTGGAGATCTTCAGGCGGTATGTATGTTCTGCTTCGTAAAGGTGGACACACCAGAACAGGTTCCTTTTTCACCTCTTCTACTGTTTCAGCTACCACTGGCTCTTTCTCCTTTCTGAAATGATCAGAAACAATTAATGAAGTCAACAAACACCAAGCCAAATCATGCCCACCAATCAAAATTAACAGAAATTTGCATACTTGCTACTCTCTGACCAACCTGGAGAGTAGGAAAGAGTAAGATAGATTCCTGACCTTGGAATGCTTACTGTAAAATTAAGTTGGCACAGACAGAAAACAAAACCTAAGTATATATTACACATATTATAGGAATTCCTAAGAACTGATGAAGTAAGGTAAATCATCCAGTCTGGGATTCTCAGTCCTCCAAGATCTTATCCTAATATACCTTTCTAACCTTACCTCCCACTAATCTCCTACATACACTCTACATATTACTCAAACTAAACTATATTCTGTTTCCCAAACACATTCCCATTTTCCTGACACCATCTCCTGGTCCAAGTTGTATCTTTTCTGAAATGCCTTTCATCTTCACCCAGGGAAACTTTACTATCCTGTAAGTCTTAGGATAAGTCTCTTTCAAGAAGCTTTACTTGATTTCACAATCAAATAAATGTGCAAGTTCCTTTGATCTCCTTGGCACTTTACAATGTTGGCACAGCATATTACATCTTGAGCTTTAATTTTACGTACATTCTACTTGTAGGAAAAACAGTCTGTTGCATTAAGAGTGATGCCATCTTGAAGCAAATCCACCACGATAACCAATGTTTGAATACTGCATACCAATATGTGCTGTAGCAATGTCTATAGCATAGAAACCCCTCCTAAAGATGTTTATCTAATCTCCCCAGGGGTCATGAGTTTTAGCAAAAAAAATCTGAGACATGACCAGCTACATGTCTTTATCCTAAAAGCTAAAGATATTCTGGAGAGCAAGTGTAGCGGCATCTACCATTTCATAGTTGCTCAAGACAGTTCTGTTCCCCCTCGGCGCCTATAGCTCAACCGGCTAAGGCGCCAGCCACGTACACCTAAGATGGCGGGTTCAAATCCCCAGCAGGGACCCGCCAAAACAACAATGACGGCTGCAACCAAAAAATAGCCAGGCGTTGTGGTGGGTGCCTGTGGTCCCAGCTACTTGGGAGGCGGAGGCAGGAGACTCGCTTGAGCCCAGGAGTTGGAGTTTGCTGTGAGCTGTAATGTCACGGCACTCTACCCAGGGGGACAGCTTGAGGCTCTGTCTGGAAAAAAAAAAAAAAAACAGTTCTGTTCCTAAGTATCTATTAAATATTTCTTTCTGAGAAACTGGATTTGTCAAACTCCTTGGTCTCTGAGCTTCCTCAGCCTCTCAGAGTAGGTCCGCAAATATCCGATCACCACAGAACATACTCTTCTTACTAGATCAGGGTTTCTTAGCCTCAACAATGTTGACATTTTGGACCAGATAATCCATTACTATAGAGGGATGTCCTGTTCACTGCAGAATGTTTAGCAGCATCCCCACTTCCGCCTACTAGATGCCAATAGCACCCAGTTTTGTTTTAAAAACAAAAGACAGCACCAAATATCCCTGGTAAGCAAAAATGTCTCAGATTGAGAACCACTGTACAGTAAGTACCTGAAGATACAGACATGTTTTATTGATTTGGAGGTTCTTTGAAAACACATTTAATAAGTGCTTGAATAACTATTATTGAGCAGATGGGCCAATGTAAAGGAATCAACCAGAAATATATCATTTAAGTGCTTAATAAAAGATCCATTCATGAATTACCTAGAGATTCCTGGTTCCCATGGAGTTGGCATCTAATTGGGATTGGTCATCCTTATAGAAATCGGAGGCAGCATAAATAAAATAGTGTTTGGTCTAAAATACAGTTTTTAGCCCTCTTTGCCTACTTGCCATGGCAATGGAGGCCCATTCTCTATCTATGGAGAATGTAATCTTCTTTCTAAACTTCCTTACTCTGTAAGCCTATCTTTCTCTTTCTCAATAAACTTTGTTTCATACTTGCCTTAAAATATGGTTTTTAATGTGATGCCTCCTTGCTTATGCAAAGACTTTGTTTCAGCAATTAATCTCTCTTTCTGGATCAATTTTTAAAATCAAATTCTCACTACCTATTAAAATATTCCAAGGGCACAAAATATGCTGTAATTTCTCCTATTTTTAATGAAAAAAATTTCCTCCCCTCAGACACCATGTTTTCCTCCAGATATTGCTCACCTTTTCAACAAAAATTCTCAAAAGAATTGTCTATACTTAGTATCTACTTCCTCACCTACTATATTCTCCTCAAATTGCTACAGTCAAATCTCATCACACATAGAAAGAAAAATAATTCATAAGTGGATTAAACACCCCAATCAAAAGACACTGAGTGGCTGAATCAATTAAAAACCAAGAACCAATTCTAAGTTGCCCATAAGAAACTCCTTTTAGATTCAAGGACTGACAGAAACTGAAAAGTGAAAGGATGGAAAAAGATATCCCACGAAAATGTTAGCCAAAAGAAGGCAGGAATAGCTATACTATGTCAGACAAAACAAACTTTAAGTCAAAAACTGTCTCTAGACAGTTACCATACGATTCAGCAATCCCACTTATCAACATTTACCCAAGATTTGAAATCAGTATGTCAAAGACATGTCTGCACCCTCATGTTCATGGCTGCACTATTCACAGTAGCCAAGTTATGGACTCAATCTAAGTGTCCATCCAGAGAAAATGGATAAAGAAAATGCACACACACACACACACACACACACATACATATACACACAATGGAATACCATCCAGTCTTTAAAAAGAAAAAAAATTGGTGATTTGCAACAATGTGGATTAAAATTGGAGAATGTTATGCTTAGTAAAATAAGCCAGACACAGAAAACAAATACTGCATGTTCTTACTTATATTTGAAAATTAAAACCATCTAAATCAAAAAAGCAGAGGCTGAGGGTGTGGAGGTGCGGATGATGGTCAAAGAGTAAAAGCCTCGATTATAATGGAGAAATAAGTTTTTTTCCTCTGAGATATACTGTGTAATGTGGCAGATATAGTAAATAATTATGTATTATACATTTTTTAAATGAAATAATTATCATTAATAAAAAATATAAAAAATAGCAAAAAAAACAATTTATAATGGTAGTTACTCTGAGGCAGACATAGTAGGGAGCCATTGGGAAACCTATACAGGGCTCAATATAGGTAATGCTATACTTTTTAATTGGGTCATGTATACATAGATGTTCATTTTATTATTGTTCTTTCATCTAGACAGATATGAGTTCTTTTCTAAGTATTATACTAAAAATAAAGCTATTTGTGTGACTAGAAGAAAAAAAAAAAGAAGGAATAGAAAGCCTAAACAGATCAACAATACATAAGAAGACTAAAGCAGTAATTGAGAACCTCTGAACAAAGATAAGCCCAGGACTATATAGCCACAATTAATTTTACCAAACATTCAAAGAATGAATGAATACACACACATACACACACATACACACACACACACACACACACACACGAGAAAGAACACTTTCAAATTCACATTATAAGGCAACTATCACCCTGATATCAAAGCCAAAAAAGACACCACGAGCCAACTATAGACCAAAATTCCTGATGAAAATGTATGCAAAAATTCTCAACAAAATACTCAAACAAAACAAATTCAATAGCATATCAAAAGATTTTACACTGTAATCAAGTTGAATTTAGCCCTAGAATGCAAGGTTGGTTTCATATACATAAGTCAAATAATGTTATACACCACATTAATAGAATGAAAGTAAAAACCAATAGACACAGAAAAAGCATTTGACAAGGTTCAATACCCATTCATAATAAAAACTTGAAACAAAATAGGTATGGAAGAGCTTTACCTTGCTACAATAAAGCTCATTTAGGAAAATCTGACAGCTAACATAATCAGTGGAAAATATGGAAAGTTTTCCCTCTAGGTACAAGGCAAAGATGCCAACTCTCACCATTTCTATTAAACACAATACTAGAAATTCCAGCCATAGCTATTAGGGAAGGAAAAAAATGACATTCAAATCAGAAAGATAAAATAAAACTGTCTGTTTGTAGAATACATGATCCTAAAAGTAGAAAACCCCAATGACTATATAAAAAAACCTATTATAACTACAAACAAATCCAGAAAAGCTGCAGGATACAAAACCAACATACAAAAATTGGTAGCTTTTCTTTACAAAAACAACACTGTGAAAAGAAAATGTTTTAAAAACTCATTTACAATAGCATCAAAAAAATGAAATACTTACAACAAACTTAACTAAAGGGGAATGTTAAAGATCTATACACTGAAAACTTCAAAACAATGATGAAAAAAATTGAAGATATCACAATTAAATGGAAAATACTCACGTTCATGTACTGGAAGAATCAATATTGTTAAAATGTTTATATTACCCAACACTTCAATGCAATGGTTATCAAAATTCTACTGTCATTTTCCACAGAAATAGGAAAAAAGCAAGAACAAAGTTGGAGGTATATTTCTTAACTTAAAATCCTATTACAAAGCTATAGTAATCAAAACAGTATGGTATTGGCATAAAAACAAACACATAGGTCAAAAGAACAAAATAAAGAACCCACAAATAAACCCAGACATACACAACTAATTTTTAAAAAATAATATATAATAAGGAAAAGATAATCTCTTCAATAAATGATGTTGGGAAAACTAAATACCCACATGCAAAAGAATGAAACTGGATCTTTATCTCACACCATATACAAAACATAACTCAAAATGATGTAAAGTACTAAATATAAGGTCTGAAACCACAAAACATCTTATAAGAAAAGACAGGGGAAATGCTCCTTAACATTGGTCTTAGCAATGATTTTTTTAGATATGATGCCAAAAGCATAGGCAACAAAACCAAAAAAAATCAAATGACAATAAATAGAACAGAAAAGCTTCTGCATAGCAAAAAAAACAAGCAACAAAATGAAAAAGTCAACCTACAGATTGGGAGAAAATATCTGTAAAATATCAGAACTTGATCAAATCTAATGTCTGATAATATACAAAATATACAAGGAACTAAAAACAAATCAAATAACAAATAACCTGATTAAACAATGGCCAAAAAAACAAATAATCTGATTAAACAATGGCTTAAGGACAGACAACATAGAGATGGCCAACAAGGAAAAGGTGCTCAACAGTACTTATCACCAGGAAAACGTAAGTCAAAATTACAAAAAGAGGCAGAGCAAAATAGCTGGATAGAACCCTCCAATAACTGTCCCTACACCCTCATGGGAACATCAAATTAAACAACTATCTACTCAAGAAAGCACCTTCAGCAATTCTAATTTATTTCTCTTCTTCCCTCCCCTCCACTTCCCCTACTTCCTTCCTCCTAAAGAAAAAATTAAAAAAGAAAAAGAAAGCACCTTCATAAAAACCAAACAAGCAAGCAAGGTATCACAATACCTCAGGGCATGGTAACACTTCATAGTGCTTGAGGGTAGGAAGGACAGTCTTGCACTACCAACACCTAACACCACCTCTCCCCCAGCTCGAGACAGTGTAGCTAGGAGAGAGAATCTGTGTGCTTAGGGGTGGGAGGACACAGTGAATGAGGGACTTCACAGTAGTACTCAGTTCTGTAACAAGCACACATAAAATCAGGCAGAATTCCACTGGTATCCATGAAGGGAGTATTTAGACTAGCCCTCCACTAACTGAGAATTTATCAAACTCCAGGGGGAGGAATCCAAGTCTTGGCTGGCTTCACCATTTTTGACTAAAGTGGCCTGGGACCCATAATAAATTGCATGAAATGCCAGACCATAGTGACTGCAGATTGTAGGAGAGCCCCAGTGTGCTGCTGTGGGCTTTTGGAAGCCATGGGCTTCGGATGTGAACCAGCATAACACCAGCTGTGGCAGCCATGGAAGTGCCTGTGTCCCCTCCCTGAACTTCAGCCATGCAGCCCAGAGAAAGCCCCCCTCTACTCATGGAAAGAAGGGAAAGTACAGTGGACTTTTTTTTGGAACTGGGTACCAGCCCAACCACAGGAAAATAAAGCAGAAGGCAAAATCCTGAAGCCTCTGATTCCAGACCATTGCTCCAGAACAGCACATCTAGACTCACTGTGGGCCAAAACAGAATCTACTGCCCTAGTGGGAAGAACCCAGGTTGTAGTAGGCTTCGCCATCTACTGGTTAACATAGCCTCAAACAAGGCCAGGCTCACCCCTGTAATCCTAGCATTCTGGGAGGC